>NC_090648.1:414531900-414831900 GCF_040937935.1 Hyperolius riggenbachi
ACTTCTTATATATTTCAAAAACTAGTGTACAAATCAAGGGCTTCCTTGTAACCAAACTAGGAACAGGCTGTACCATATGCTCCATTCCTTTAATTTGTCTGCCTTGTTTTTTTCATGAAGGGCTGTAATTACAGTTTGTGGATGTTGAAATGTAGAAAACTTTTGTAGTGCTGAACGTAGGGTTGTATGTAAACTAAAACTTTGTTTATGGATACCTTGATGTTTTCACCACTGCTAAAAGTATCATCACTACATCCGCCTACATAAGTTCCAAACACCCAGCTGCCCAGTTAACACATGCAGCAAGGTTTGCTAAAGATGAAATGCAGTGAAATAATGTAATGTTTGCTTAACACAGCTAATGATGTGCAGACTGGTTTAATGTTGAGAGAGATCTAACCGCTAAATAGATAACGGAAAAATAGTTTTGCAGGAATGCTGAAACACTTTTTGTCAAATCTCAATGTTTTTTTGGGAGATAAAAAAAAAATTGTCCTAAAAATTACAAAACTTTATTCAGGACAAATGTAACTTTAAATTAAACGCTACACAGAAGTTCACTTAATTTGGTCTGATCTTCTATATAGAGATGAGATGTGAGGGTGATCACTGATAAGTTCAGTTTGTACTGTCCTGGCTTTTGACAGGTTTGCTTTAAGCCTCTCTAAGTAGCTTCCCCATAGACATGCAGTGATAGCCATAAGAGGGCATACAAACCTGCTGTTCCCATGCTTTCAATAATATGAGTATGAAAATGCTGAGCCAAAATAGGGACACCTGTAAGGAATGAAGAACTTGTTTTGGAAATGTGAAGTTCATTTTATACATTCACTTTTAAGACTTGTTCAGACAGCTGTTTTCTAAGTGCTTTTATCTAGTTCTCATGTTTTGCATCCTGACTAGGACACGGATGTGAGAAAAGCCCTCAGGAAATATTACTGTCATATGGACCATGGATAACTGTGCCAGCATGCATGCACTGTGTACACAAAAAATGTGCCTCACGCATTCAGCTTGCACTACTTTCCACTGCTTAGAGCTGAGATTTGCTTAAACTGGAAGTGGCCATCTGTGAAGAGGAACTGAGATACAAAAAACTGAAAGAGGTATCGCCTATCCTACATCGTGAGTTTAAAGGAAGTTGTACATACAAACAAAATTAGCATTGCTTGATTTCTGCAGAGCAGTGAAGTGGAGGTTTGCAGCTCTGTTTAAACCACCATACATAAGCTTGACTTAAAGAGACTCTGTAATAATAAAAAAAAAACCCTCTGGGTATTTACCTCGGGAGGGAGAAGCCTCATGGTCCCAATGAGGCTTCCCCCATCCCTGCAGCTGCAGAGAATCCAGCGCTGGCTCCCCCGAATCCTCCTGCAATCCTCCCCAGACAAGGCTTGATTTATTTACCTCTTCCAGATCCAGCACAGGCGCAGTAGTGGCTCTTTATTCGGGCTAGACGGAAATAGTCGAACCCGATCGTATCTGCTCTACTGTGCAGACGCGAAAACACTCACTCCTGCGCAGTAGAGTGGATCGATCGGGTTCGGCTATTTCTGCCTTAAAGGGAACTTTAACTGTAAAAAAAAAAAGTTTTACTTACCTGGGGCATCTACCAGCCCCCTGCAGCCACCCTGTGCCCTCGCAGTCACTCATGGCTCCTCTGGTCCCCCGCTGCCAGCTAGTTTCATTTTTGCCGACTGGGAGTCGGCCGGCCCGAATGCATACGTTTTTACACATCCCTGCTGAAAGCTATTGCAGACATCAACAAGTACATTTTTACGCGTTACGGGTGTAATGCGTAATGTGGAATGCATTACACCCGTAACGCGTAAAAATGTACTTGTTGATGTCTGCAATAGCTTCCTGCACAAGTAGGGATGCGTAAAAACACCTTTAACCTGAGGAAAGAGTGGCTAGTGCACTTACGCAGGATCGCGGTAGGTAAATATTTACCTCGCCGCACTTCGGGGGACCCGGGCAGGCTAACTGAGGGACTGAGAAGGACGGGGGAAGCCTCGTTAGGATCCAGAGGCTTCCCCCTCCCGAGCTAAGTATCCCCTAGAGGGATTTTTTAAATTACAGACCCTCTTAAAGTTGGCTGAGGTGGAAGATAATGACTGCCTAAGCCTATAATTAGGCGTGTGTACAGCAGCCACCGACCCCCTACCTGCTACTGATCCGCCCAGTGGATCTACTCATTCCCAGCGATGGCAATTTCCCGCCGATCCCATTGTTCGTGCCTGTTCACAGTACTGCCTTGTAATTGATCATATTATTCTAACACGCTGCATGCAGGCTTTGCATTAAAGTTTGTCCAGTCTCCACTGCTGTTTACAGTTATTATAACGCATGTGTTATGCAACTGACCAGTGTGAACCTAGCCCCAAAGGACTTATAGGCTGCTGGGGGCATGATGCCCCTGCTTTGGAGTCCAGAAAGTGACATTGCTTACTTACCAATAGGCTCTTAACTGTTTGGTCTCAATCCTGGAAGCAGGAAAATCGGGTGCATATGAGGAGTGGACAAATTGGACGCCACCATTTACTCTAATGTTAAATATCGGTTATCAGGTGTAAACGGGTGCCCGTTGAACTGTTTTGCACCTATTGTCATTTACTGTTTTTACAATACTATAACGGATTAATTATCGTTTTAACTTTTCAATATTTTGATATTGTAATTTTTTAAATCAATTTTACATTCGTTTTTAGAATTATAAATGTTAATTATTGTTTTGAAATTTAATTTAACTTTTTTTATAATTTTTTACATTCTATTTGAGATTTTTAATTTCGAGGTGGGGGGCTGTTTTAGAATAAGTACGTTATAGTTTTTGACATGTAATTTTACTTTGCGCAAAAGGTGGATCAGCGTAATTTTACTTTACCAGTTTTTTACATTCTTTTTGAGATTTTTAATTTTGAGGGGTCTTAAGGTTAGGCACCACCAGGTGGGGTCTTAGGGTTAAGCACCACCAGGGCGGGTCTTAGGGTTAGACACCACAACGGAGGGTCTAAGGGTTAGGGATAGGTAGAGGGAGGGTTCTGTGTGAGAGTAGGGTTAGGTTTAGTAGTAAGACAAACTTTTTAACTCTTTTCAATAACCTAAATCAGTAACACTAAATACCATTTGATGGAAAGGTGTTATATTGGATTTACAAAATCAGCCAATAAAAATCACATGTATTTTTACGGTAGCATGCTGATAGTTTCTGCTAAATGTCAGATGTAAACATGATTAAACATAAACTGTGTCTCTGGAATAATAACAATTGTTAAAAATCTATTTTAAACGAAGTGGTAATTTAAAACAAAAAGTATTTGTAAACCAATATTTTTATACTTATTATTGTAAAATAAGGAATTTGGCGGTATCCTGTGCACTTTTTTCATAGCGTGTCTATTTCCTGCATGCTCAGTCCCTGACTCCTGGTAGATCTCTGAACCACTTGTTCTTCTGGATCCTGGAAGTGCAGTCCCGCCTTCTGCTGGCATTACACTAGGCAGTCTCATGAGGCAGGGTGCTGTTCTTGAAAGTTCCTTGAAATCCTAATTCCCAGGACATGCGTGGACTTTAAGTCCACGGTAGAAAGCCCGATGGCTTCTTTGAGAAGCCGCAATCTTTCTAAAGAAAAAAAAAAAAGTTTCCAGGACTTAAAAAAAAAAAAAAAAATGGTCTGTTGCCATTTTGTGGTCAAATAGTAAAACTACATCTACAATTTTTTATGAAATAAATACACATTATTACACTTAAAATTAACTGTTTACCTCCCACACCAAAATTACCCAAATAAAATTTTTAATTAAAAAAAAAATTACAATGAAAAAAGACAAACAAAAAAAAAATTGTTACCTAAGGGTCTGATCTTTATTAATATGCATGTGAAGAGGGTATATTACGAATATTTTTTAAATTTATAAGCTTGTAATAGTGACGCAAAACTGAAAAAATGCACCTTTATTTCCAAATAAAATATTGGCACGCAATACATTGTGATAGGGTCATCATTTCAATGGTGTAATCACCGGGACAAATTGGCAAATAAAATACATAGGTTTTAATTATGGTAGCATGTATTATTTTAATGCTAACTGAGAAATAATGAATTAAAATTTTTCTTAAAGAGACTCTGTAAGATCAAAAAGTTCCCCTCGGGGGTACTCACCTCAGGAGGGAAAAGCCTCCAGATCCTAATGAGGCTTCCCCCGTCCTTCTCTGTCCCACAGGGGTCTCGCTGCAGCCCTCCAAACAGCCGCCCGACAAACCCGACAGCCTGTTCAATATTTACCTTTGCAGGCTTCAGCGGGGGCGCTGTTGCAGCTTTCGGCCCCGAAGTAGGCATAAATACACGATCTCAGTCGAGCCCACTCTACTGCGCAGGCACCAGAGACTTGCACCTGCACAGTAGAGCAGACCCGACGGCGATCGGGTATTTCCACCTACTTCGGAGCCGACAGCCGCCAGAGCGCCTGCGCAGGAGTCGGGAAGGTAAATATTTACATCCCCGCTGTTCGGAGGGCTGCAGCGAGACCCCCGAGGGACGGAGGACGGCGTGGGAAGCCTCATTGGGACCCTGAGGCTTCCCCCTCCCAAGGTGAGTAACCCCCAGGGGACTTTTTGACATTACAGGTTTTCTTTAATATTCCAGTTTAAAATGAATTTAGAAAAAAATTATTCTTAGTAAAATGTACCACCAAAAGAAAGCCTAATTGGTGGCAGAAAAAACAAGATATAGATCAATTAATTGTGATCATTAGTGATAACGTTTTTGCCGAATGAGCGGGATGTGAAAATTGCTCAAAAGCATAAGGTGAAAAACGACTGAAGGCTGAAGTGGTTAAGTCTACTTTAAACGTAGTATGAAATTTATGCAGCTGACTTGTATATAGACAGTAACTGCTCTGAAGAAGTGCCCAGCCTTATTTAATAACCTAAAATATCTAATCGGTATGACTAGATGTATTTAGCTGAATGAACTGAGCAGCGGAGGTCCAATTCTAGATCCAGGCCATTACTTACTCTAGTTCTATGTGTGCTCATGCCTCTGTAAATAACCTGCATTGGAAACGTGGTACAGGGCAGATCAAGAGCAGGGAAATGAAGAAAGCACTTTGTTAATGTATGAGGAATTTTACATTTGTTTGTGAATGTTATTCATAGCTCCTGCATGGAATTGAAACTTCATCCTTTTACCTTGAGTGAAAATATTTGCGGAAAACTATTTTGCCATGATGGTTAAAAACACAACCGGTTTCTTTATTATGATTCTTAGTACTGTAACAGAATATAATTTTAATGTATTAATTGATGAGAGAACTGTAAGGACTTCCAGAACAATAATTTCCATCTTTGGCACTTGAAAGACTTCAGAATGCCTGAGGTTATAAAAGAGCTCAGTTGCTTTCTTATTCTCATTCTTATTCTTTAGTGTGTTTTCCATGATAAGAGAGGTCCAATATCAGAATTCTCTGTAACTGTTACATACAATTGCAGGGATCCAGTGTTATCCTAAATTGTCAGGCATCTTTTAACTGCACTATTTGCTGTTATTGCTGCTGTCTGAATAATAATAATACAGATGAGCTGGTAATCAGCTCACATCTGATATCCAGACAATCTGGCCCTAAAGGTTCCCATACACTATGCAATATACCCCTGCAGATTTGATCATTGTGGTCAAATTTGCTGACTGCCGAGTATTGATGCCCTCACGTGGCACCTAATTGTAATTTGAATTGATTTCTTGCTGAAACTGATCTACATTACAAATCTGAGAAGTCAATTTTTTGGTGGCCATAAGAGGGTGGGAGGGGGCATTGAAGGGGCAATAGTAGTGACTATATGGGCAGCCTAGAGCCAGTGACAAGCCCCGGGTGTGTGCCCCCCGCTAATACTGCTCTACCCAGGGCCCCTGTAAAGTATTAGCACAACAGAGAGGAATCACACTCACCTATCCAGCACGTTCCCTCCTGTGTGCTTCCATCATCCCCCAAAGCCTACACTCTTTGACCTGGCATGAGAAAATACCAGGTCATGGGTTATGGACCGAGATCAGGGAAGCCAGGTTATGGGGTATTGGCAGAGATCACAGAAGCCAGGTCATGGGGTATGGACCGAGATCAGGGAAGCCAGGTTATGGGGTATGGGCAGAGATCACAGAAGCCAGGTCATGGGGTATGGGCAGAGATCACAGAAGCCAGGTCATGGGGTATGGGCAGAGATCACAGAAGCCAGGTCATGGGGTATGGGCAGAGATCACAGAAGCCAGGTCATGGGGTATGGGCAGAGATCACAGAAGCCAGGTCATGGGGTATGGGCAGAGATCACAGAAGCCAGGTCATGGGGTATGGGCAGAGATCACAGAAGCCAGGTCATGGGGTATGGGCAGAGATCACAGAAGCCAGGTCATGGGGTATGGGCAGAGATCACCGAAGCCAGGTCATGGGGTATGGGCAGAGATCACAGAAGCCAGGTCTTGGGGTATGGGCAGAGATCACAGAAGCCAGGTCTTGGGGTATGGGCAGAGATCACAGAAGCCAGGTCATGGGGTATGGGCAGAGATCATGGAAGCACACAGAAAAAAGCGCGCCAACAGTATAGGTGAATGTTACTTCACTTTGCTAATACTTTGCAGGGGCAGTATTAGCAAGGGCATGACATTACTATTTATTTAAATAGTCTATAGAAAATCAATATGCACGCCTCCCTCCACCTGGACATATTGCTGCTCCTCTTTCAACGCTGACTGGTGTAGTATTGCAGCCCACTGTGGCCCTTTCATATTTTTTCCTCTGCTATGTCTGCTATATCACTTATACCGTGTAACGATCGGTGTAACACAGAGAGGATCTGATTACCGGTGATCTGCAGTATCACCGAGAATACAGATATATACCCGATTATTGATGATCTGCAGTATCACCGATAATCAGATATATCTCTAACCTCTGGACACCTGAGTAATATGAGTGTTTGGTGCCCCCGTATACAGGGTGAAAGGCAGTAAGAGAAACTGCCCAAAGAGCAGGCTCCTTCCGATGGCCTGAGTCTCCCCAAGGGGAGGAGTCAGGCTGAGAGTGGGAAGGACCAGAGTGCGAGTGACACCAATGGTGGTGTGTCACTGACAGATCTGTGAACTATCTCTAAACAGAGGATATAGTTCTCGAGGTCGGACAAGCCAGGTCGGCAACAGACAGACAGATCAGATACAGAGGAAAGAGACTGATACGGAATCCTAAGGCAAGCAAGGTTTGGCAACGGAGTATCAGATATAGCGAAGTACCAAATCAGAGATCAGAAGAGAGGTCAGGAAAGCAGAAGGTCATAACCAATAATCAACAATTGTCTAGTCTAAAGGTGTGAGCTCCTTGATCATCAACACCCTGGAACTAGTCTGAAGTAATAACAGGATGGTAAAGCTAATTCCTAGTCTTGGGTGTGAGCTCCTTGATCATCAACACCCTTGAACTAGTCTGAAGAATAACAGATAATATACAGTATTCCTAATCTGGGGTGTGAGGTCCGTGATCATCAACACCCTGGAACTGGTCTAGAGAATAACACAAATTCTGACAAAAAGGTCTGAGTGCTTCCACGTAGTGATCGCAACAGCAGACAACCAGAGAATGACCAGCACCCAGTATATATAGCAAGGCGTTTTCCAGCGCCTCCCCTAAGTGCTGGACCAATGGGAAGTGGTGGAATTGTCAGCTGACCGGCTTGGTCAGCTGACTCCCTTCTGGCTGTCATAAAAGCTCTGCCTTTCAGCACGCGCGCGTCCTTCTGAACCTGTGTGAACTATCAGTCCCAGCCATACCAGACCTGTGCTGTAAAACATCCGCTGTGCTGGGCGCGGAGCCAGCCGCACCGCTATCAGAGCATGCGGCGGTTCCTCCGCGTTCAGCCATACTGTTAGATGTAGGCCTATGCCTTGTTCTCAGGACATGCGGCGGTTTCTCCGCGTTCAGTCATGCCAGCAGATGCAGGCCCATGCGCGCAACCTGCTGCATTGGACGCGGAATTAGCCACCTTGCTCTGAGCACCCGCGGCGGCTTTTCCGCGTTTTCTCACAGTACCCCCCCCCCCCCCCCCCCCCCCCCGAGGAGTGGACTCCGGACAGCTCCTACCCGGCTTCTCAGGATGTAGGGCGTGGAATTCCTTCTTTAATTTGTCCGCATGCATGCGACAATCAGGTACCCATGTTCTCTCCTCAATTTAGTGAACTAAATACTGTACTGAGTTCTGTACAATACATGAGTCTAAAATCTTTTCCACTTCATACTCAGGTTGGTCATCCACCATCACAGGGGGAGGAGGAGTGGAATCTACATGCACTGCTGGCTTAAGCAGGGACACATGGAACGATCTCATCCCACGCATACTGGCAGGAAGGTCAATGGCATAAGTAACATTGTTGATTTTCTTGGTTACTGGGAAAGGACCCACAAATCTGGGTCCTAACTTGGGCGAAGGCGGTTTTAAAGTCAAATGACGAGTGGACACCCAGACCAAGTCTCCTGGTCGGAACTTCCACTCAATGGAACGTTTCTTGTCAGCTTGACTTTTCTGACTCTGAAAAGCCTTCTCTAGATTCTCCTGCACGATTCCCCAAATGTTCCTAAATGACTTTTGCCAAGCCTCCAAAGCTGGAAATGGAGTAGAAGCTACTGGCAGTGGGGAGAACTTAGGCAACTTTCCGGTTACCACCTGAAATGTAGAAAATCCAGAGGAAGAACTGTTCAAATTATTAAATAACGGCAAGAACTTGACCCAATCATTTTGTGCATCCGCAACATAACACCTTAGAAACTGTTCCAGTGACTGATTAATTCTCTCGGTCTGACCATTGGTCTGTGGGTGGTAGCCCGACGAAAACGACAGTACCATGCCCAATTGATGACAGAATGCCCTCCAAAATTTAGAAACAAACTGGACTCCCCGATCTAACACTATATTTTCCGGAATGCCATGTAGCCGGAAAATGTGCATGATGAAAAGATCGGCCAACTCCTGGGCCGAGGGGAGTCCTTTCAGGGGCACGAAATGGGCCATTTTACTGAATCTGTCGACTACCACCCAAATGACCGACATGCCCTCAGACCTCGGGAGCTCACCCACAAAATCCATGGACAAGTGGGTCCATGGTTCATTCGGGGTGGGCAAAGGCTGCAATGTTCCCACAGGTGCCAGACGGGAGAGTTTACTTTTTGCACATACTGCACATTCTCTCACATACTCCTTGCAGTCAGTTGCCAAAGAAGGTCACCAAGCACACCTAGCAACAAGGTCCTGTGTTCTGGAGGCCCCAGGATGTCCAGCATTTTTGTGGGAGTGGAATATCTGCAATATCTGGAGACGAAACGGCAATGGTACAAACATGACCCCTTCAGGTTTTCCCTCAGGATCATCCTGCTGGAAGGGACTTAAAGTCTCCATCCAGTTCTTCCAGGTCTCTGTGGCAGCCAATACCACTTTCTGTGGGATAATAGTCTCTGGGTCTGAGGACTGTGCTGTCTCTGGCTCAAAGCATCTGGATAAAGCATCTGCTTTAATGTTTTTTACTACCCGGAGTATACGTAATTACAAATCTGAATCTCGAGAAAAACAGTGACCACCGAGCCTGACGGGGACTCAATCTCTTAGCCCCCTCAATGTATTCCAAATTTTTGTGATCAGTGTAAACTGTAATCGTATGTTCTGCTCCTTCCAGCCAATGACACCATTCCTCAAAGGCCAATTTAATGGCCAGGAGCTCCCTGTTGCCTATATCGTAGTTTTTCTCTGCTGGTGAAAACCTACGCGAAAAATAGGCACACGGGTGTAATCTTCCCTGCAACCCAGAACGCTGAGACAGCACAGCCCCCACCCCGACCTCTGAGGCATCCACCTCTACGATAAAGGGATAGGAGGTGTCGACGTGTCTCAAAATGGGTGCCGAACAAAACCATTCTTTCAGAGTGGAGAAAGCAGCCAGAGCTTCGGGGGACCAGTGGTTGGTATCTGCCCCTTTCTTTGTGAGACTGGTGAGGGGTGCAATGACTGTGGAGTACCCCTTTATGAACCTTCTATAGTAATTTGCGAACCCTAAGAATCTCTGGAGAGCCTTCAGTCCCACTGGCTGAGGCCACTCCAGGACAGCAGAGACTTTGGCGGGGTCCATAGAAAGGCCCGAGGTAGAAATTATATACCCCAGAAAGGCGACAGATGTTACCTCAAAAATGCATTTCTCCAACTTAGCATAAAGCATGTTTTGTCTTAGCTTGTGCAACACAAATCTGACATGAGCCCTGTGCTCTGTGAGGTTAGCTGAGAAGATTAGTATATCATCTAGATATACCAGGACAAATTTACCCAAAACCTCCCTGAACACCTTATTGATGAGTTCCTGAAAGACGGCCGGAGCGTTACACAACCCGAAGGGCATCACCAGGTACTCATAATGCCCATCGGGTGTGTTAAAGGCCGTCTTCCACTCATCGCCCTCTCTGATCCGTACCAGGTTGTATGCACCCCGCAAATGCAATTTTGAGAAAATCTTAGCATTGGTGACCTGAGTAAATAAATCGTCTATCAAAGGTAATGGATAGCGATTCTTTACTGTGATTTTATTCAGACCCCGATAATCAATGCATGGTCGAAGACCTCCGTCTTTTTTCTTTACAAAAAAGAAACCTGCTCCAGCAGGTGACCGGGAAGGGCGAATGAACCCTTTAGCTAAGTTTTCGCGGATATATTCCTGCATGGCCAATTTCTCCGGCCCAGATAAATTGTAGAGGTGACTTCTAGGGGGCATACAACCAGACCGGAGATCGATGGGACAATCGAGAGGGCGATGTGGAGGAAGTTTATCGGCTGATCTAGGACAAAACACGTCTGAGAATTCAGAATACTGATCTGGTACTCCCTCCATGTGAATCTTGGTCTGGCCCAAGGTTACCTTCGCTAAACAATGATGAAAGCAATGGGACGACCAGCTCGTTAGCTGACCAGTGGCCCAATTTATCTGAGGGGAGTGAGGTTATAACCAAGGCATGCCAAGAATGATCGTGGAGGTTGTCATGTGTAACACAAAAAAAAACAAATTTTCCTTATGCAGCAGCCCGATAGTGACTCCCACCTCAGGGGTCTGTGACAGAGGACTGATACCCTGCAGAGGGGAATCATCTACTGCCGTATCTTGAATAGGAGGTTTTACCGGGGTGAGCGAAATACCCAATCTTTTTAGCAAATTCGTAATCCATAAAATTAGCCGCTGAGCCTGAGTCAATGAAGGCTTCAGTGACTTCTGACTTATCTTCCCATGAAATAGTACAAGGAAGAAGCAAACGTTTTATCATCTAGGGGTAAAAATTGCACGCCTAGGGTACTACCCCCAACTACTCGGCAGTAGCGTTTCCCGATTTCTTAGGGCAATTCTGTACTCTATGACCCCCCTCTGCACAATAAAGACAAAGCTGCTCTGCTATCCTGCGTTTCCGCTCCACTTGAGACAATTTTGACCGACCAATCTGCATCGGTTCAGGTGGAGGCGAAACGGGAGGAGGTGGAGTCACAGGGGGCGCAGCGTGGGATACCATTCTCACATAGTTCCTACCCCGGGTCTGTCTCTGATAGCGCAGCCGGCGATCTATTCTGATGGCCGATGAAATGGACTCATCGATGGACTTAGGTTCAGGCTGACTTAACATAAGATCGGAGACCTCATCTGACAACCCTGATAAGAAACAATCTAAAAGGGCAAAGGTATCCCACCTGGCTGATACTGACCACCTCCTAAATTCAGCAGCATACTCTTCAACCGGACTCTTGCCTTGACGTAACAGTTTGAGCTTCCGTTTAGAAGTCAAGGCAATGTCTGGATCATCGTAAATTATAGCCATGGCTTTAAAAAATTCCTCTACAGAGGTTAGGGCCAAGTCTCCGTCGGGCAGACTGTACGCCCAGGTCTGAGAATCACCTGACAACAAAGTTTTAATAAATATAACCCTTTGGGCCATAGTTCCTGAAGAATTAGGTCTCAACTCAAAATATGATAACACTCTACTCCTAAAATTTCGGAAGTCAGATCTGTGACCGGAAAATTTTTCAGGTACAGGCATACGTATGTCTGTGCTAGGAGGAGATCGCACTTCATCCACAGCCGTCTGGAGGGTTTGTATTGACCCGGACAATGCGTTAATTAACGCCCGGTGACTACCCAGCACTTGGATGATGTTATCCACCGAAGTGGTAAGTGTGCCCAGACGGCCGGTGAGATCGTCCATTTGCATTTTTTGGTCTGCCGTTCTGTAACGATCGGTGTAACACAGAGAGGATGTGATTACCGGTGATCTGCAGTATCACCGAGAATACAGATATATATACCCGATTATTGATGATCTGCAGTATCACTGATAATCAGATATATCTCTAACCTCTGGACACCTGAGTAATATGAGGGTTTGGTGCAACAGTAATACTTTAAAGAGAGCCCCCTGTCACAGGAGGCCCTAGTGGTCAGACCGCAAATGGCCTTCTAAACGGTGCCAGCGCACGGATCGTGCGAACTCTGGTCACAGTCAATGCGCAGGAACCGTTGGGAATTAGCCGCAGACAAACCAGAAGGGAGCCTGTGAGGTATGGTAATTACAAAATACACACTAATTCAGGGTATAACTGCCACCACTTCGGTTACCATGGGCCCAAGGAGCCCGCTGACTGACTAGTCCTGCAAATAAAAATGGTTAAACACACTCTATTCTGTCTAGCCAACAACAACCAATAGTAGCGTCTCTTCAGAGACCCGGGATCAGTTCTGTGCGTGCTGAATAATAGGGTAGCTAGAACAACAACTGACGATAGCGTCGGTTTATTGGAAGCAATATAAATAATTAATATATACAGACAATTATTAAAATCAACAATTATTAAAACAGTAATAGCCAGTATGAAATAAAAAGGGAGAAAATACTTAGGGTTTGTGGAAATATGTCCTTTTGTGGGAAAATCATCAAGTCCTTGGTTTCAAGTTCGCAAAGTTCTTTGTTCCAGAGATAAATTCAAAGTTCAGCAAGATTTAAAATCCAAACAAAATGGAAGATGCTCTTTGTTCAGTTCCGACAAGATGGCCGCTAGCCATGTGCCCTTTGTTTCAGAGCTCAATTCAAAGTTCAGCAAGATGGCCACCAGCCATGTGTCCTCTGGCTGGCAGCAGAATGTTCTCATATAGATGGAATTGGAGGACTGCAGGCGGAGTCCCTTGCAACCACTTTTGAACAATGCCCATCTTTGGGTGGAGCCTCAAGTACAGCCCAGGGGTTGGACAGGGGCGGTGAGCCCCCTGGCTGAGTGCTCTATGCCCACCAAATATGACATTTGTCATATCTTGGCTTACGCTTTCCTCACACACATGACCATCATATATTCATATTTCTCAGACTAGGCCAGTTCATATGATACCAAACTTGGCTAGTGCAGCAGATCAGGTTTCTGAGAAGATTCATATCTCAATAACCGGATGTGCCATTACAATGAATTTCATATCAACACGATGGCCAGATTTTACCGAACAAGACTATATGAATATCATAGCTGTGCGATATACGGTTTTCGTATACCGACAGGAAATTCTACCACCAATGCTTTCTTATGGCCCGTGCTCGGTGCCGTTTAGTCTGGAGTGGAAGCAGGTTTTGAATAGCCCCCTGCTGGGATTAGCTTCCTTGCTCTCCCTGTTATGAAAGGCTCACCAAATGGAGGTAATTGAGAACAAACATCCTCCAGGACACAGGTCTGGCCCAGGCTCATTAGCATATCAAAAGAGCCATCCTGCAGTTAAGCTGGTGCTCCTACACCATCAATCCAGATTCTATCGATCTGAAGCGCAATCGATGCAGAGAATCGAGTGCGATCGCTTTTCTTCACGAGCGGTTCCAGGACGCGTCTGCGGCCCCGCAACCGTCCGTGACAGCCCCCCCTCTTGTCTGTGGCTTAGCCACACACCTGCAAGATGTGTGGCGGCGCCGCTAACCTGGCTGACGGGTCTCGGGTTGCCGGTACGGCGGGAAAACCCATTGGAGCCTGCGGCTCGGTTCCCCTGGATAGGTCACGGTCCGTATAGAGGGTGCGAGGCAGTAAGAGATACTGCCCAAAGAGCAGGCTCCTTTCGATGGCCTGAGGCTCCCCAAGGGGAGGAGTCAGGCTGAGAGTGGGAAGGACCAGAGTGTGAGTGACACCAATGGTGGTGTGTCACTGACAGATCTGTGAACTATCTCTAAACAGAGGAGATAGTTCTCGAGGTCAGACAAGCCAGGTCGGCAACACTCAGACAGATCAGATACAGAGGAAAGAGACTGATACGGAATCCTAAGGCAAGCAAGGTTTGGCAACGGAGTATCAGATATAGCGAAGTACCAAATCAGAGATCAGAAGAGAGGTCAGGAAAGCAGAAGGTCATAACCAATAATCAACAATTGTCTAGTCTAAAGGTGTGAGCTCCTTGATCATCAACACCCTGGAACTAGTCTGAAGTAATAACAGGATGGTAAAGCTAATTCCTAGTCTTGGGTGTGAGCGCCTTGATCATCAACACCCTGGAACTAGTCTGAAGAATAACACAGATAATATACAGTATTCCTAATCTGGGGTGTGAGGTCCGTGATCATCAACACCCTGGAACTGGTCTAGAGAATAACACAAATTCTGACAAAAAGGTCTGAGTGCTTCTACGTAGTGATCGCAACGGCAGACAACCAGAGAATGACCAGCACCCAGTATATATAGCAAGGCGCTCTCCAGCGCCTCCCCTAAGTGCTGGACCAATGGGAAGTGGTGGAATTGTCAGCTGACCGGCTTGGTCAGCTGACTCACTTCTGGCTGTCATAAAAGCTCTGCCTCTCAGCGCGCGCGCGTCCTTCTGAACCTGTGTGGACTATCAGTCCCAGCCATACCAGACCTGTGCTGTAAACCATCCGCTGTGCTGGGCGCAGAACCAGCCGCACCGCTATCAGAGCATGTGGCGGTTCCTCCGCGTTCAGCCATACTGTCAGATGTAGGCCTATGCGTGCAAACTGCCGTGTTGGACGCGGAATCAGCCGCCTTGCTCTGAGCACCCGTGGTGGCTTTTCCGCGTTTTCTCACATACCGATGTTATTTTGCCACTCACTGATTCTGGTATGAACATACATATACCCCTACGCTTCAGCACTTTATATTGGTGACACTTTCACTGTACATGTGCACTGGCACTTTTAGATATTTTCTGGGGCACCAGCCATCAGCACACTAGACTCGAGTCTTTACCATGCATTTGGGGCTCTTTTGAACCCCGGGTCATGTGGCGCAGCGCAGATATTTATTACATGTGAGGTGAGGTGTGTTATTTATGTTTGACATTATCAGGTGTCTGACTCTGTTTTCCCTGATGGGTTTTTAAGTGTATTTACTTTGTTTTCTTCTGTGGCAAATAAAGATTGACTGTTTATACATTTTCAAATGGTTGTGCAGTATATATGTACAGGTTGCTTTCCTCTTTCTCTCATTAACAGTATAGGTGAATGTTACTTCACTTTGCTAATACTTTGCAGTGGCAGTATTAGCAAGGCCATGACATTGCTATTGATTTAAATAGTCTATAAAAAATCAATATGCAGTGTGTGGTAGCAGTAGATCCCTCGCTGATCAAAATGTGGATCAGAGTGGCATCTATCTTTCGGCAGCGTTAGGAGAAAGTCTGCCAGTGTATGGCAGGCTTAACCACTTACTGACAAGCTGACTCATTAAAACGTCCTGTTGGAGTCTGTTAACGGCTCCAGGACGTTTTAATGCATCACTCGCTCCACCTGCCGCTCTGCATGTGTGCGCGCCTCCCCTGCCACCGTAAATAGTTGCCTTGGGGTTTTAGCTTTTTAATCTATATTTTATGAGAGTATATTACAATTACTTTACTACACTTGTAATTATGGAAAAAAAGACAGAAAAATTGCACCTAATGTATATTTCCCAATAATATATTGTCGCCATACATTGTCATAGGGACATAATTTAAACAGTCTAATAATTGGGACAAATGGGCAAATACAATTTGCGGGTTTTATGCACAGGAGAATGTTTTATTATAAAATTATAATGGCCAGAACCTGAGAAATAATAATTAAAAAAAAAAAATTCCCATTAAAATGCATTTAGAATAAAACAATTATTGCCAAAATGTACTACCCACAAAAAGCCTAATTGGTGGCAAAAAAACAAGGTATAGATCATTTTGTTGCGATTAGTAGTAATAAAGTTTTTGGTGAATAAAAGGGAGGCGCACTGACAGGTGAACATTGCTCTTGTCCGTTAGGGTAAAAACCACTATGGGGTGAAGTGGTTAAGCATAAATTGTATTAATTCTGATGCCCTTGAAGGGGGATAGCAAACTAATTGGGAACCCAGAGGGTGCTCCGTTTGGCAGCCACAACCTTTGATGTGTGCACAGGTGTATTGTCCTGTAAAAAAAATAATCCCTTTGGTCAACTTTCCACAGCTTTTGTTTTAACCTGCTGAGCGGTCTGGACGAGCTCAGCTTGTCCAGTACCGCCGGAGCCTGCCGCTCAGGCCCTGCTGGGCCGATTTGGCTCAAATAAAAAGCAGCACACGCAGCCGGCACTTTGCCAGCCGCGTGTGCTGCCTGATCGCCGCCGCTCTGCGGTGATCCGCCGCGAGCAGCGGCGAAAGAGGGTCACCCCAGCCGCCTGAGCCCAGCGTAGCCGGAACAAAAAGTTCCGGCCAGCGCTAAGGGCTGGATCGGAGGCGGCTGACGTCCATGACGTCACTCCGCTCGTCGCTATGGCGACGATGTAAGCAAAACAAGGAAGGCTGCTCATTGCGGCCTTCCTTGTTTATTCTGGGCGCCGGAGGCGATCGGAAGAACGCCTCCGGAGCGCCCTCTAGTGGGCTTTCATGCAGCCAACTTTCAGTTGGCTGCATGAAATAGTTTTTTTTTTATTTAAAAAAAACCCTCCCGCAGCCTCCCTGGCGATCTTAATAGAACGCCAGGGTGGTTAATTGCCTTCTTCAGCTGGTCCAGGAGGTTAGTATGATACAGTCCAGGGATACTAAAGCCATGAGGAAGGTAGTCCACCAACAGAATTCAGTCTTTGTCCTAGAAAAGACGACATTACTTTTTTTGTCCGATTTCTGGGGGTGAAATGTCTTTGGCCGCATTCCCATGACTGTTCCTTGTTTTAGAATCCGTGATGTGGAGCCTGGTTTCACCGTCAGTCCATAACCTAGGTACAAATTGGCTAGGTGTGAGAGATCGCGGAAAATCCGCCGCATGTGCTACTGAGCAGGCGGCTGATTCCGCGTCCAGTGCGGTGGTTTGCATGCGGAAGCGTGTGTTTGGTAGCAGGGCAGAACGCGAAAAAGCCGCCGCATGCAACAACAGTAAGGCAGCTGGTTCTGCGCCCAGCGCGGCGGTTTGCACGTGGCAGCGTGTCTGGTGTGGCAGAGTCTGTTAGTGCACATAGGCTTAGGAATACGCACGCGCGCGCTGAGAGGCAGAATTCTTATACTAAGCAGGAAGAGTCAGCTGACCACGCCGATCAGCTGACTCCAGAGCAGGATACTATTGGTTGAGCAATTAGGGGTGGTGCTGGAGAGCACTACTCCATATATAGTTCCTGCTGGTCACTTGCAAGTTGTCTGCCGTTGCGATCACTACCTGAAAGCACTCAGACCTAGTCAGATCCTACAGTGTGTTTGAACCAGGTGGACCTGGGAATTAACACTTAGCCAGATTATTTGAATTGTATTCAGTTTATGCTTAAGCTAGTTCCAGGGTGTAGAGACCAAGGACCTCACACCCAGTTTAGGGAACTGTACTATCATCTGTGTATACTTCAGACTAGTTCCGGGGTGCTGAGACCAAGGACCTCGCACCCAGAATCTGATATTCCGTTGCCAGACCCTGCTTGACTTGGATACCGAATCAGCCTTCTGTCTTTGTACTTTATCTGTCAGTGTGTTGCCAACCCGGCGTGCCCGACCTCGAGAGCTATCTCTCCCCTTAAGAGATAGTCTCCAGATCAGATAGTGACATCCACCTTTAGGTGTCACTCACTCTTAGGCCCTTCCTGTCTCCAGCCTGACTCCTCCCCTTGTAGAGCCTCAGGCTGCTGGAGGGTTCCTGTGCTCCCAGAGCAGTGTCTCTTTACTGTATATCACCTGCTCAGCAGGTGCATCACTCAAAGTGTTACTGTTACACCAAACACTCACATATCTATAGGTGTCCAGAGGTTAGCAATATATCTGATTATCGGTGATACTGCAGATCATCAATAATCGGGTATATATCTGCATTCTTGGTGATACTGCAGATCACCAATGATCAGATTCTCTCTGCTTGCTGACACCAATCGTTACACTAGGTTAGTGAAATGGGCCAAAACGGCTTTGGATTCTTCAACTCCTTCTTTCTTCTGATCACTGTTCAAACATTTCGGCACCCAAGCTGAAAGCTTGCACATATCTAGGATAATGGTGTGGCTGTTCGGGGGTCCACAATAATTAGCTCATGGACAGCATTGCAGGTTGCCAGATCAGTTGAGGTTGGGGGCATCCACTGTGGGGCTCATCTTCAATGTGAAATGCTTGAAACGTGATAGATTTGACAGTGCTGTAGGAAGGACACTTATCCCCCAGTGTTTGTGAATGTCCAATGCTGACTTTCCCAGGAGACGGCATGATCGCTCAAAACTCCGACTTGAAACTTCCTTGTGCCTCTGCCATCACAGCTTCTCATTAAAAGAAAAAACAGTTTTAAGGATCACAAACACCTGACATTTGGACAGTTACATACAAAAATATTCAGCTGCCATATGCCCCCACACCCGTTTTACCTGGAAGGGGGCAAAGCATATCAGCATTCCCTGGTATGTGACAGTTTTAATTTGTGGTTTCAGCGATTCTTCCTTCTTCCATCACCTAACACTAAGCCCTTAACCTGCTGACGTCTAACCCCCTAACCTCCCTGCTAGAATAATTCCAAGCACTGAGCAATCTCCTTTCCTAACCACAGGGGCATAACTAGACTTAATAGGGCCCCCCTGCAAAAATATCATGGAGCCCCCTTGGTCCTCAAACACCATGTAGTTGACGTAATAGGGAGCTACAGAATGGCAACAGAGTGTGTTCTGTTGTGAAGCAGGGTCTGTAAGCAGGAAAAAATTACACCCGCTCCTGCACACAGTTTTTTTTTTGTCAGTGAACGTGGAGGTTTTTTTGCTAATTGGCTGCACTTGCGGTTGGGGAGATCGAGGAGGAGGGCCCCCCAAAGCCTCTGGGCCCCACTGCGACGGCAGGGGTCACAGGGGTGATTGCTTATGCCCATGCCTAACCACTAGCTTCCTCCTTAAAATTAACTTCCTCCTTAAAAGTACACCTGAGGGCCCTTTCACACCGGGATGGTCCGGTATTTTTACCACACCAGACCACCAGGCAATGAGTCTATGGAGACTTTCATACTTCCGCGGTACGGCGTGCCATAAGTGACGTTTTCGACGCATTCCAGACACAGGTCTAAAACTAAGTTACCGCGCATCTTCTGTGGCGATCTGCATCTGCCCGGAAGACATGTTAGACTATGGCGACGCGGGGATATTTTAAAAATTACCAATGCGATGTCACAGCACGCATGTGTGGAAGCAGATTTTTACAATACGCTTTTGTGTACTTCTGCATATCCTGAAGCAGGAAGTGACCACAAGCACGTGTCACTTCCTGCTTGGGGCAATGCCAGATGGGGAATACCACGTAGTAACGCGGTATTCTCAGAAACTCTGAAGGCCTGGTTTTGGCGGTGCGGCACGGCTGCTGCATCGCCAGTTTGCAGTGTGAAATCAGCCTAACTGTAAACAGTCTGACTTTTTATGTTGAACCCTAAGCATGGAGGACCCTTAAAACAATACATAACCCTGACCACTTCTCTTTTATGATACTAAAACCTAATCTCCTAATCAGGGCAGTTTCTAGGCTAAATTGCACCCAGGGCTAGGGTGTAAAAATTGTGCCCCCCCCCCCGTGAAGCCAGGTATAGGTGCCCACAGTATAGGTTAGCCAGGTCTAGCTGCACCCAGTATAGGAAGTCAGCTATACTTTCCCCCCAGTATAGATAGCCAGGCATAGGTGCCCCCAGTATAGGTAGCCAGTATGATTGCTCCCAGTATAGGTTAGCCAGGTAGGTGCCTCCAGTATAGGTAGCCAGTATAGTTGCCAACAGTATAGGTTAGATAGGTAGGTGCCCCCAGTATAGGTTAGCTAGGTGGGTTCCTCCAATATAGGTAGCCAGTATAGTTGCATTCAGTATAGGTTAGATAGGTAGGCACCCCCAGTATAGGTTAGCTAGGTAGGAGCTCCCAGTATAGGTTAGATAGGTAGGTGCCCCCAGTATAGGTTAGATAGGTAGGTGCCTGCATTATATGTTAGATAGGTGCCCACAGTATAAGTTAGATTGGTAGGTTCCACCAGTATAGGTTAGCTAGGTAAGTGCCCGCAGTATAGGTTAGATAGGTAGGAGCCCCCAGTATAGGTTAGATAAGTAGGTGCCCCCAGTATAGGTTAGATAGGTGCTCGCCTTATATGTTAGGAAGTGCCCCCAGTAAAGGCTAGATAGGTAGGAGCCCCCAGTAAAGGCTAGATGGGTAGGAGCCCCCAGTATATGTTAGGTAGGTGCTCCCAGTATAGGTTAGATAGGTAGGTGCCCGCAGTATAAGTTGCATAGGTAGGGTGCCCCCAGTATATGTTAAATAGATAGGTGCCTGAGTATAGGTTAGATAGGTAGGTGCCTGTAATATAGGTTACATAGGTAGGAGCCCCAGTATATATTAGGTAGGTGCCCACCCCATAGGTGATGGAGGGGGGAGCCGTGGCCTCACTGGAACTCAGCTGTGGGGAGAGCGGCCTGACTTCTCCCTCCCTTCTTCTCCCTGGTGCTTCCATGCTCCCCTCTATGCTGCAGCGTAAGCACAGGGAAGCCTGGTATTGAGCAACTCACCTCCTTCCTGCTCCAATCGCCGCTTACTTGCCTACTGACTACCTAGCCTGTCCTTTGGGACACGTAATTTGGAGTAATATTGCCATCCCCCAAATTACAGAGAAATCCCCTACAGCTACTACAGCCATAATAACATTACGGTCTATGTGGGCTCCTAAATCAGGCACTACACAGTACTGTGCAGGCGCTGAGATGATCTGACACAAATTATTGCCATCTGATAGTTCAAGTCCAGCAAAATTCTTTGCTTTTGAATAATATGGCCAACGTTAGAAAATGGTCAGGTTTTACTGCTGTTATTGACCTCATTTGGGAGAGCTTTACTCCTTGTTTTGACTTTTGTCTCTCCAACAGGGACAGACAAAACTTTTTTGCTTGTAAACAGAAAATTAGAACCTCTGCCAGGTTTTTGTTTTATCACTGTCTGTATACCTATTTGGAAGATATCTTCTAATTTCCTCTCATGTCCTTTCCCGATGATCACTGGTACATTTTTTTCCAAACTTCTGCTCAGCAGTTCCAATTGCAATGCCTGTTCAATGAAAAACTTAAGATCTCGCCTCTCTTTGGACTAAATTTCCTCTAACGTCTTTTTATGCCTCAAGCACAGGAAGTAAGGCATAATCAGGGGTGTAACAATGGACCCTGCAAAGGAACGCAGCTGCAGGGGGGCCCAGAAACCGCAGAGTGCCCCGTGGGGAAAGAAGTTTAGTTTCCCTGTCTTGAGAGGCTGACAACTAAGGGTGCAGAGAGAAAAAGCTTTCTGCCCTCTGCACAATTGTTTTAATGACTGCATCTGCTCAGCCACTGATAAGTAATCATACAAGTTTTGTAGACAGTCCCTATTCAGTGTGCAGCAGGCTCTTGAGTACAGCACCTTGCCCCCAGCCTCTCCACCCCCCTCCACAAGTGCTGTATACTGTAGCGACACTGGAGAAGTCTGCAGAACCAGTTCTGCTTCAACAGAGATGGACAGAGTGAGTGTAATAAGCTGAGGCTGGAACCAAATTCGTCTGTCTGTTTCTTGTATGCGTTCTCTGCACACCATGTGTGTCTGTATGTTTGAAAACATGCACGTTTTATAACAGAAGTTAATATAATTGATAGAGAAAATGTGTGCAGTGCTTTACTGCTGCCTGCTTTCACCTGCATGGGGAATACACATTCAAGTGTGCACTAGCCAACTGAATAACATTGGTTGTCAGTTTATCTGTGCAAAAAGCGAGGTGGGAGGGGGCCCCATCCAAAGTTTTGCAGGGGGGCCCAGTGCTTTCTAGTTACGCCCCTGGGCATAATGCTTCCTTTTAGGGGCAGAGACAGCAGTATGAAGGTCTAACACTTCCCTACTTTATCCAGAACACATGAAAACAAGGCTTTGGCTGGAATTATACATTGTAAGATAGTATTTTCTTTGTTTTACTTGCATTAAACATGGTGCAGTCTGACAGTTTTCAGTGCTGTATTATTATCCACAACAGATGACCTGTGTTGTTTGGCTTTATTATCAAAAGAGTTTGTAGTGGTACAAGCAGTAATTACAGAACACCACTTAAACAATGGTAATTTTAAATTGCTTTGGGAAACTGTAAAAAGTGTGTTTTTAGTGCAACCACCCAGATATGACTATTATTACTCAGAAAAAAAAGACTTAAAGTGAGGAGTAGAACAAAATAAGAAATACCACAAAGCCAACATCCGTCCACCAAACACTGATGCCACAGAACAAGCACGAGAGCACAAGAAAGAGGAGGATGAGATTCATGTAAGAAACAGCTGGAATGGAAATGTCTGAGATGCCCATAACAGTAAGAGGTCCCTGCAATCATTTTATTAAACGTTTATAGGTTTCATTACTGTTGTCCTCCAGATTTCTGAAGAATTGTGCTTTTTCACATGTTTTAGTGACTTCAAACCTTCCAACATTTTGAGATGAGAAAGCACTATAAGACATGCCCTTGATATACCTCTAACCACGCCCCCACCACACCCCTCATCATGCATATCACAAAGCATTCAGAAGCAAAACATGTAGTTTCATCATTCAAACCACACTTCTCCCTTCTAGCAATAGTAGTTGTCTTTCATTTTAACATTTGATAACCTTACTAATATTATAAATGCGAAAGTTCGGATGTTTGTTACTCAATCACGCAACAATGGCTGAACGGATTTGAATGAAATTTGGCACACACATAGTACATTACCTGGAATAACATACAGGCTACTTTTATCCCCATAACCAAATAGAAGGCGGAGACAAATGCAAATTTCACTGGGAAAATGTAAACTGCAGCCATTCTTACACTGTTAATAGTAGGGTTCTTAAACTTTTCCACAGTTTGTCACTGGGTGACTGGCATTAACCACTTGCTGACTGCGCACTCATAACGTGCGTCGGCAAAGTGGCAGCTGCAGGACCAGCGACGCAGATCTGCTAATTAATCAGGAAACAGCCGCTCGCGCAAGCAGCTGTTTCCTGTCATTTCACGGCGGGGGGCTCAGTGAATAGCCTGCAGGCTGCCGATCGCGGCTCGCAGGCTAAATGTAAACACAAGCAGAAATAATCCGCTTTGTTTACATTTTTACAACGCTGCTACAGTAGCAGCGTTGTAGTAGATCAGCAATACCCGGCCAATCAGCGGGTGGGGATCGCTGTCACATGACAGCAGGGAGCCTGTTAGAGGCTGCACAGGACAGATCCGTTTCTGTGCAGCCTCCGATCTCTCGGGCAGGGAGGGAGGAGAGGGAGAGGGGGAATCTTGCGGTGGAGGGGGCTTTGAGGTGCCCCCCCACCACCCACAGCATGCAGGAGCGATCAGACCCCCCCCCCCCAGCACATCATCCCCCTAGTGGGGAAAAAAGGGGGCGATCTGGTCGCTCTGCCTGTCACTTGATCTGTGCTGGGGGCTGTAGAGCCCACCCAGCACAGATCTGAAAAAACAGTGCTGGTCCTTAAGGGGGGGGGGGGGGGTAAGGGCTAGGTCCTCAAGTGGTTAATATTCAGAAAAGTGGGTGGAGCCTACAAAAGCCAATCAAAATTTACCTATTGATTTTAAAGGGGAATATTGAATTGCTGCCATTCTTGCACTGGTAATGGTACAAGCCTCAAGTCTGGTACAGTTGGTCATTAGGTAACTGGGGTTCAAATTCAGAAAAGGGAGTGGAGCCACAGCCAATCAGATGTGTTTAATTTCAATGCAAATTATTGATGCCAAATACCACAAAGCTCACAAACTAGGTCATTGAGTAATTGAGTAATTGTGTGTTAGGGTTAGAAAAAGTGGACGGAGCCAACACCAGCCAAATGCATACCCGGACAACGCCGGGTCATCAGCTAGTGTGTGTGTGTGTGTGTGTGTGTGTGTGTGTATATATATATATATATATATATATATATATATATATATATATATATATATATATATATATATATATATATATATATATATTTACTAGTTTAAAAAAAACACCAACATATTCCGTGGCACTGTGCAAAGTAAGGAAACGAACATGGGGTACATAATAATACAGACAATAGTGTACACCAATATACAAGATACATAATTAGTGACAAAATACAAAAAATGATACAAAATACAGAATTGGTAATGACAGTGATAAAAGTAACATGACAAATAAAATGTATAATCATTTTCAAGACACAAAAGGGGGAGAGAGCCCTGCCCCAGCGAGCTTACAATCTAAAGGATTCTTAAGACATATCTATCTATCTATCTATCTATCTATCTATCTATATCAGGGGTGCCCACACTTTTTCGGCTCGCAAGCTACTTTAAAATTTGCCGAGGCCAGGAGATCTACCAACGTTCCAAATGCTTAGCAACCCCCCCCCCCCCCCCCGACGTAGGTTAGTCAGGTGTATGTGCCTGCACCATAGGTTACGTGCCCTCAGTACAGGTTAGCCAGGTATATGTGCCCTCAGTATAGGTTAGCCAGGTGTATATGGGCCCTCAGTGTAGGTTAGCCAGGTGTATATGGGCCCTCAGTGTAGGTTAGCCAGGTATATGGGCCCTCAGTGTAGGTTAGCCAGGTATATGGGCCCTCAGTGTAGGTTAGCCAGGTATATGGGCCCCCAGTGTAGGTTATTATTATTATTATTATTATTTATTGTATTTATAAAGCGCCAACATATTACGCAGCGCTGAACAATAAATATATACAATGATACAAGGATGACATACATAGGGTTATACACATAGAACAAAGTTATACATACAAATTGTACAAAATACATGATCATGCAATATGGGCTGGTTAGGTAGGCCCAGTAATACAAGTACAGGCTGTCATAGGACAGGAGCACATGATCCTGTAGATTACACTAGGGAGTGGAGGACCCTGCCAGAGGCTTACAATCTAAAGGGAGGGGTGGAAACACTAGGGGGGGGCTGTTAAATATTCCTTAGAGAGTTACTGTGTGGTAGGAGGTGGGTAGGCCATCATAAAGAGGTGGGTTTTGAGGGCTTGCTTGAATGTGTTGAAAGAGGGAGCAAGTCTGATGGGTGGTGGAAGGGCATTCCAGAGGGTGGGGGCAGCTCTTGAGAAATCCTGCAGGCGGGCATGGGAGTGTGAAATGCGCGGGGTGGTGAGGCGAAGGTCGTTGGAGGAACGGAGGGGGCGACCTGGTATATACTTGTGAACAAGCTCCGAGATGTAGGTAGGGCATGTTTTGTGCACAGATTTATACGCCAGGCATAGAATCTTGAAACTTATCCTGAGACGGATAGGGAGCCAGTGCAGGGATTCACAAAGGGGAGATGTGGATGCAGAGCGGTGCGAAGAATGGATGAGTCTTGCAGCCGCGCTCATCACTGATTGAAGGGGGGCAGTGCGTTTCAGGGGGAGGCCAGAAAGGAGTGAGTTACAGTAATCAAGGCGGGAGATAATGAGGGCATGGATGAGCAGTTTGGTCGTGTCCGGGGTTAAGAATGGGCGGATCTTGGAGATATTACGGAGGTGGAAATTGCAGGCTCTTGTGATGTTTTGGATGTGTGGGATGAAGGAGAGGTCAGAGTCCAAGGTGACACCCAGGCAGCGGGCCTGGGAGGTAGGGAGAATGGTTGTGTTGTCGATTGTGAGGTGGAAACCTGGGATGGGTGCAGCAGCATGGGGTGGAAAGATCAGGAGCTCAGTTTTGTCTAGGTTAAGCTTTAGGAACCTAGCTGACATCCAGGAGGAAATTGCTGAGAGACACGAGGAGACCTTGTTTATGGTGGTGGCTGAGAGATCGGGGGTATGGAGGTAAATCTGAGTGTCATCTGCATAAAGGTGGTAATTGAAGCCCAGGGAGGAGATAAGCTTGCCAATTGAGGAAGTGTATATGGAGAAAAGAAGGGGGCCTAGAACAGAGCCCTGGGGAACCCCAACTGAAAGGGGGGCAGGAGTTGAGGAGGAGCCATTAAAGGAAGTGGTGAAGGAGCGATTTGATAGGTAGGAGGAGATCCAGGCCAAGGCAAGCCCATGGATGCCCATGGACTGTAGTGATTGGAGGAGGAGGGAGTGGTCAACAGTGTCAAATGCTGCAGAGAGGTCAAGGAGGAGCAGGATGGAATAACTGCCTTTGGCCTTGGCAAGGGTAAGGTCGTTGACCACCTTGGCGAGGGCTGTTTCAGTTGAGTGCGCAGGTCGGAATCCAGACTGTAGGGGGTCAAGTAGGGTATTGGTGTTGATGTATTGGGTAATGCGCTGGTGGACTAGGCGTTCGAGGAGTTTAGAAGCATAGGGAAGGAGGGAGATTGGGCGGTAATTTGAGGGTAGGGATGGGTCGAGTGAGGGTTTTTTTCAGCAGGGGAAGCACAGTGGCCTGTTTGAATGCTTTGGGGAAGATGCCTGTGGAAAGGGAGAGATTGAACAAGGAGGTGAGGACTGGGGCCAGGTCAGGGAAGTGGGGACGAAGAGTATTCGTGGGTACCGGATCACAGGGAGAGGATGTGGGGGGGGGAAGCCACTAGCAGCAGGCTGACTTCATCAATGGTGGCAGGAGCAAAAGAGGCGAGGGGTGGATGAGACAAGGGAGCCGCTGGGAGGGAAGGCAAGGGGACAACCTGAGACGCATTGGTAAGGGAGGGATGGAGGAGAGAAATTTCATTGCGTATTGTTGCAATTTTAGTGGTGAAGTGGTTGGCAAGGTCATTGGCTGAGAGGGAGGAGCTGGGAGGGGGAGGAGTGGGGTTGAGGAGGGAATTGAAGGTAGCAAAAAGCTGTCGAGGGTTGGAAGCTTGGGTTACAATCAGTGCTGCAAAGTACCTTTGTTTAGCCTCAGAGAGGGCAGTGTGGAAGAGTAACAGTTTGGCCTTGTAATCTAGGAAGTCAGCATTGAGATGTGATTTCCTCCATTTCCGTTCGGCTGCTCGAGTTTCTTTCCTGAGGTTACGTGTGTGGGTGTTGTGCCAGGGTTGGGGGTTGGGGGGCTTGATAGGGCGGAAGATTGAGGGGGCAGCTTGATCTAAAGCAGATGAGAGGGCAAGGTTATATTGTGCAGCCGCTTCATTGGGGCATGTTAGGGTGGGTAGGTGGGAGGAGAGGGAGAGAAGGGGACTTGCTAGGACATTTGGGCTGAGATTACGTAGATCTCTCTGCCATCGACCAGGCTGAGGGGTGGGGAGAGAAGTTGTTGGTGGGGAGATAGTGAAGGTGAGGAGGTGATGGTCAGAGATAGGGAAAGGTGCGATGTCCAGGTTGCTGAGGGAGGTGGACTTTGAGAATATGAGGTCAAGAGTATGACCAGCGCGGTGGGTGGTGGAATTTGTGTGCTGAGAGAGACCAAGGGATTTGGTGAGGGAGAGTAGCTGCTTGGCAGCAGTGGAGATAGGCTCATCGATAGGTAAGTTGAAATCCCCGAGTATGATGGTGGGGAGGTCAGATGACAGGATGTGGGGGAGCCAGGAGGCCAGGTTGTCCAGGAAGAGTGAAGTTGGAGCAGATGGGGGGTGATATAGGACCGCAATGATGGCTGGGAGAGGTTGGTACAGGCGGATTACATGGGCCTCGAAGGATGAGAAGTGCAGGGAAGGGGGCGGTGATAGGACCCGGAAGGTGCAGGGTGCGGAGAGAAGCAGACCCACTCCTCCTCCAGACCTGTTGTCAGGTCTGGGGGTGTGACTGAGGTGCAGTCCCCCATAGGAGAGAGCAGCGGCTGCGGTACAGTCAGAGGGGGTGAGCCATGTCTCTGTGAGGGCAAGGAAGGTGAGGGATTTGGAGAGGAAGAGCTCATGGATGGATGTGAGCTTGTTGCGGACAGATCTGGCATTCCATAGACCACAAAACAGAGGGAGAGAGTGCCTGGGGGTTGTATGGATGGGAATGAGATTATTATGGTGTGGTCTGCGGATGCAAGAGGAATATGGAGGGGCTGGAAGGGGGGTGGCTGAGAGTTTGGGGACCAGTGGGGGTCTAGGAATGGGTGGGTTGAGGATGGAGGGAGAAAGCACTGGGACCAGCTGGAGAAGCAGGTGGAGGAATAGCATGTGGTAGTGGTGGAGGGGTGGCAAAGGGTTGGTAGGAATATGGTGGGTGAAGTGTGGGTGAGCCAGAGAAAGGACTGGGGGGAAGGGGTGCATTACGTTGTGTGGAGAGGAGGCTGGCAGTGGTTTGGACAGAGGTAGATGTGTAGAGAACGGTGGAAGATGCATGGAGTAGGAGAGAGGAAGCAATGTGTGTGAGGTTTGGATAGTGATCAGGAATGCAGGTGAGGCTAAAAGATTGAGGAAGTTACCTTGGTGTAATGCTGATTTCTGCTGAATTGCTGTTGAATTCTGGTAAATTCTGGTTAATTTCCACCCTTTGAAAACGACCCGAAGTCGGCCGGCCCGACTACCAGACCTCCTGATATACACACAGCATCAGAGCAAATGAGTAATCAGGATGGTCTGGCAGACGATTTGCAATTAAGCAGGGGGGAGGGCCACTATAGTCTCCTGCAAATCAAACAAGCTTGTAGGTGTTACAACTTTGTTTGAAATTACAGATAGGCCAGCAGTGTGAAACAAAAGCCAGAATTTCAATAGCAAGTAGTAAATTACAATGTAAATATGTTACTTAGGCGCCACTAATATGAAAAGCAGAGCAGGACAGCAGAAATGAGCCACATGTAATATATTAGAGATGAAACATACACAGCAGATGGATGCAGCAGGAATCGGTTTCAAATTGAGTGCAGGTCAGATTAGAGATGAAACATACACAGCAGATGGATGCAGCAGGAATCGGTTTCAAATTGAGTGCAGGTCAGATTAGAGATGAAACATACACAGCAGATGGATGCAGCAGGAATCGGTTTCAAATTGAGTGCAGGTCAGATTAGAGATGAAACATACACAGCAGATGGATGCAGCAGGAATCTGTTTCAAATTGAGTGCAGGTCAGATTAGAGATGAAACATACACAGCAGATGGATGCAGCAGGAATCGGTTTCAAATTGAGTGCAGGTCAGATTAGAGATGAAACATACACAGCAGATGGATGCAGCAGGAATCGGTTAGCCAGGTATATGGGCCCCCAGTGTAGGTTAGCCAGGTATATGGGCCCCCAGTGTAGGTTAGCCAGGTATATGGGCCCCCAGTGTAGGTTAGCCAGGTATATGGGCCCCCAGTGTAGGTTAGCCAGGTATATGGGCCCCCAGTGTAGGTTAGCCAGGCATATGGGCCCCCAGTGTAGGTTAGCCAGGCATATGGGCCCTCAGTGTAGGCATATGGGCCCCCAGTGTAGGTTAGCCAGGCATATGGGCCCTCAGTGTAGGTTAGCCAGGTATATGGGCCCCCAGTGTAGGTTAGCCAGGTATATGGGCCCCCAGTGTAGGTTAGCCAGGTATATGGGCCCCCAGTGTAGGTTAGCCAGGTATATGGGCCCCCAGTGTAGGTTAGCCAGGCATATGGGCCCCCAGTGTAGGTTAGCCAGGCATATGGGCCCTCAGTGTAGGCATATGGGCCCCCAGTGTAGGTTAGCCAGGCATATGGGCCTCCAGTGTAGGTTAGCCTGGCATATGGGCCCCCAGTGTAGGTTAGCCAGGTATAGGGGCCCCCAGTGTAGCTTAGCCAGGTATAGGGGCCCCCAGTGTAGCTTAGCCAGGTATATGTACCTGCAGCGTAGGTTAGCCAGGGACCAGGTCCTCTGGACTCCTGGAACCTCCGGCAGGCAGGCCGCTGGCCAATAAGAATGTCAGGGAGAAGACGGCAAGACGCGGCGAGGAGAGAGGGAGGAGAGAGGCGGCGCAGCCGCTACGTCATGGCAGGGGGCGGCACCGGGCATGTTACAAGCACGCACGTTGCAGGCTGCCCGGCGCCGCCCCCAGCCATGACGTAGTGGCCGCACCGCCTCTCTCCTCCCTCTCTGCTCGCCGCGTCTTCTCCCCTGCATTCTTATTGGCCGGCAGCTAAACATGCTGCTGGCCGCAAAATTTAATGAGACGCGGCCAAGAGGCCGCGATCTACCGGTAGATAGCGATCGACCTATTGGGCAGCCCTGATCTATATAAATTTAATTGATGGGAAAAAAAGTTTAGAGTCAGTTAAACACGTTTTTCAGTAGAAAAATACAAATACAGTAGAATCTCGTTATAATAAACTGATATATATGATAACTGATATATAGTCTGATATAGTAAACATTTGGGTATAGTAAACTACCTCTCCAGGTCTCCATTATAAGTCTATGGGAGCGACGCCTGGTATAGTAAACTCTGATATAATCAAAATTCTGTTATAGTAAACATGTTTTTTGGCCCCTACGTGATGCGTCTGGATATAGTAAACAGAGGCCGGTGCTTGCGTCATATGTCAGTGGACGGTGCAAGTGTCATATGTCAGTGTGAAAGCCATGGTCGGCTGCTCTCTTCAAGCTGGTTGCAGGAGAGTTGATGCCTGATAACACCTGTAAGTTAAGAAGAATTGCACCGGCGCTGGATATACAGTACTATACAAATAAGCAGCCTGGGGAAAATAAGGAATAATGTTAATGTAAATAAAAGTGGATGCAGTGTTACCACTTCCACTTTGCAATTATTGAAAAAATATCATCAAAGTCCTCCCACGGGATTGTACGCATTCCCGGGCATCTCTTCCCTTGTTAGTGATGGTGCTCCAGGTAGTGTGTGGAGCACAGTACAGGCTACTTTGCCTTGTATTGCAGATAAGAGCAGGCCTACTCACTGCAAAACTAAGGAGAGTGGAGAGAAGAGTGTTAAGTCCCACCCGCGGAGGTATCAAAGTGAGTGGCTCATCATGATTGACTGCATTTTGAAATCAGGCTTCGTGATTGGCTCAAGTATGAGCAGAAAGTTTTGCAGGACACAAGAAGTCAGAGGAAGTGGCTGCCTCTATTCAGTGACGGCTGCAATTCTTAAGGAGCCCTGGATACTGTACCAGCAATTGATCCAGCCTGAAACTAGCATGTGGCAAATCCAGTCAGACTTGAGTCAGAAACAGCTGATCTATATGCTGGTTCAGGATTTATGGCTAAAAGTATTGGAGGTGGAGGATCAGCAGGAGAGCCAGACAACTTGCATCTTTAAAGAAAATTAATATCAGCCTCCTGTTAATTCACATGTATTAAATGAATTGTATGTGTAGTAGTATTAGTAGTAGTTATATAACCTTAGCAGTCTAATATTTTTATATTCAGTTTTATTGCTTTATATGTTTAGATTGCACCAGACTGTCATAGCTACTGTTTAGAATCCCCAACTGCCCTTTAAGCTGAAAAATAAGCAGAATTAATGAACCTTTGATCTTTCCTGCACTAAAACCATATTATTTTATCTTCTCCCTAACAGATATTAGTATTTTAACTTCTATTTACTTTACAGGAAACCAGACTGAATTTGTCAAGCTGTTCCACAAGCTTAGACAAGCTCTTTATACATAAAGCTCTTTATACATATATAAACTGAAGTTTGTTTGTTTTTTTTAACTCTTGCTGCACTGGAAAACAGAAAGAGACTTCAGATAATTTCTTAGTAGGGCTAGTACTATATGTGTATCTCGTCATGTCACCTGTTCAGGTACGCTTTAATAATTAAGATCATATTATTAAGCGTAGGAGACACCTGGTAGGGGATTAAAATAATGCAACCCTCTCTATGGTCTGAAGTAAGTCCAGATCAGGTTAGCAAACCAGTTAAATCAACGAGGTTGCTTTTATCCCATCAGTTAGTCCAAACTTCTAGCTGTCAATTGTTAAAGCAACATACACACATTAAAGTCGTCTGAAGTGGCCAATGACAACCGCCTCAGCCAGGCGTGTGTGCATAATCAGGTGTGTGTACAGTAGCCCCAGTCTGCCACCCAGCAAAGTGATTTGCCAGGCAAATCCACTTGGGTGGGCTAAGGTGATTCCATTGTGCACGCTGCTCCCCCACCGACTGCGTTGTCACACAACCGCCGATCCGTCCCCGCCCACCGTATAGCAACAGGCCATAGCAACAGCTGACTTTGCATCTGTGCAGCCCGGCTCAGCGATGTCGTCCAAGGGATTGGGTCCTGTGCACCTTAACTGATGGAATAAAGGCAACCTTGATGATTTAACTGGTGTGTTAACATGATCTGGACTTACTTCATATGACATTTGGTGGTTTGGCTGACTACCTTGGTTATGCACCCAGACAACTACCAGTAACGTAGTGCCACTTTGTGCCTAACTACTCTCTATGGTCCGACATAATAATGGCAGACAATTTATATTTATCATATACAATTATACAGCCAGGTTTGCTGTATCCTGCTTTATCCCCAATGCTCTTTGTCTTAAAAATGTAAATCATTTCCGAGTGTACAGTTATGTTTTAGGAAAGTAAAACATTAAAGTATTCTTTAAACATTGATATTACTACCAGGCATTATTGTTATAATAAAGTTATCTGCTGACTATTTGTAAAATGGAAAAAAAGAAAAACCATTTAAACGCGTTATTAGTTAAAATGTTGTAATGGCTAAAAATAATTCTGCTTACAAGTCATATAATTCCTCAAACTCTCTAAGTATAGTAACCAATCTGCAGTGTGCTATATTATTCTGGAAGTCTGAATTACCGTAATCAATCTTGTTAATGCATTATGTCAAATCTGATTGTAGTAAACCAAATGTGGAAGGTATTATTCTTCCTGTAACATATTATTATGTAATTCAGTCCTAAGTGTACAATTGTGCTGTACCGTATCATTACTATGACTCAGCTCCTGATTTCCTTATTGACCTGACCCTTGGACATCTTATTGCTCTATTCCAGCTCCAGAGTGCATTATTATCTCTTTAGAAATGTATTACAACATCAAAGATTACTTTTTTATATAGTACAGTGTAAGAGTGAGATTAAAAGCTTAGAAAGCATAAGATATGATATAGAAATAAAAAGTAAGTTCTAGGGCCCTGAAAGAAGGGCTATGTAAGTCTAGAAATTAAAAAAGAAAATAGACTTTTTTTTTAAAAGCAGTTTTAATGTAGCCCAACTGCTGTACAGGAAAGTTCAGACCAGGGTCTGCACTGATGGTCTTTAACCACCTGGGCTTTAAGGACGAGCTCAGCTTGTCCAGTAACACTGTGGTGGATTGCTCGGGCCCAGGTGGGCCGATTTGGATAATTGTTTTTTTTTTAAAACACGTAGCTAGCACTTTGCTAGCTGCGTGTCTTACCTGATCGCCGCCGATGCGCCGCTACCCGCCGCGAAAGTCACCCCCCACAGACCCCTTGCGCAGCCTGGCCAAACCGCCAGGCTGCGATATGGGATGGATCGGGACTCCCTGTGTCATCACTCTGTTCGTCGCCATGGCAACGGGGGAAGCCCTAAAGGAAATCCCATTCAGAATGGGATTTCCAGATGGGTCTTCACGCCGGCGGCGATCCGAAGGGTGGGAGGGAGCAGGGAGGGGGGAATCATGTAGCTAGTGCTAGGAATCAAAATGCCTGGCAGGTTAACACAGGAATAGGAGCAGGTGTTTCTGCCAGCCAGGGCACTATCTGTCCAGAGGCACTCCAGTTTAGTCCCAAGAAATGAAGGATGACAAACAGCCTTACCCGTTAAAGGGATACTTAAGCCTAGATGCAATAATAAGTTTTACTCACCTGGTGCTTCTACCAGCCCCATGCAGCCGCCCCATGCCCTTGCAGTCAGTTGCGGATCCTCCTGTCCCCTGTTGCCAGCTAGCTCCGTTTTCGACCGACAGGCTCACTGTGCCTGCGCAGACCTGGCCACGCGTCTCCTTATTCACGTTCCCGGCCACAATACCATCCTGCGCAGGTGCAGGATGCTATTGGGGATGGGAATGCGAAGAAGACTATGCGTGGCCAGGTCTGTTGGTGAAACAAAACTAGGTGGCAGGGGTGGACCAGAGGATCCGTGAGTGACTGCGAGGGCACGGGACGGCTGCAGGGGGCTGGTAGAAGCCCGAGGTGAGTAAAACTGATTTTTGCCTCTAGGCTTACCGATAAGTATCTCTTTAACAGGTAAGGCTGTCTGTCGTCCTTCATTGGGAAACCTATTATATATAAAATATATAGATATTGGTAATAATATCACAATACGTAGTCAGTGGTGAATACATATTTCTGTAAATTTTTAAAGTGGTCTGAAACTCAGCATTTCTTCATTGCTCTAAAAGATTATTTACAGCCTTAAACCTACTACCACACAATACACGTGTAGCAGAACAGCATTCAAACAGTTAAACAAGCACTTTGTTCTTCAGTGGAAAGCTCCTTTCTTCAGTGGACAGCTTCTGGCTGCATCCAAAGAGGTGATAATTATCTTTTGTTTACATTCCTTTGTCAGAAACATTAGCAAAGTGATGAAAATAAGCTCTCTCTGCTTCTAGTATTTGTGCAGTTGAGAAGTGATCACTCAGTTGATTTTAATATATAAATACAGCAGCTATGCAATAAGATGCAATGGCAGCTTTAAAGAAACTCTGTAACTTTTAAAAGTGTCCCTGGGGGTATTTACCTCGGGAGGGGGAAGCCTCTGGATTCTAATGAGGCTTCCCCCATCCTCCTCCGTCCCACGGTGGTCTCGATGTGTCCCTCGTAAGCCACAGCCGATAATTTGACATGGTTGGGACTGGCTGTGGCGCAGGCGCAGTAGTGTCTGCAATATTTACCTAGCCCAGCTCCAGAGCAGGCGCAATAGCGGCTCTTGGCTTGGGATCAGGCGTAAATAGCCGATCCCAGTCGGGTCCGCTCTGCTGCATAGGCACAAGTCGCTTGCGCAGTAGAGTGAACCCAACTGGGATCGGCTAGATCCGCCAGAATCCGAGCAGAGAGCCACTACTGCACCTACGCTGGAAGATAAATATTTACAAGGCCGCTGTTTGAAGTGGCCAAGCGAATCCACCATGGGACGGAGCAAGATGGGGGAAGCCTCCATAGGATCCAGAGGCTTCCCCCTCCCGAGGTAAGTACCCCCCAGGTAAAGCTCTAAACTTTTTAAAGTTAGAGATTCTCTTCAAGAGCAGATAAACTGTACTTTGGGACCTTGTAATTCGCAAGCAAACAATATTACTTGTGCGCAAAAGCAAATATGGTAACTGTATGGGTAATAAAAAGTAGAAAAACACATTTTTATTGAATGTTATGTCAGAGTTTTATCCCACTTTAATTTAAATACCCAAAATTACAATACTATAATTTTTGATAGTATAGAAATTGCTGAAAGTCTGGGAATGACTTAACGTTTACACCTTCGGGAAGGTGGAGATGATCAAAATGATGATTTTACTTAAAACAATCTTATTTGTTACAAAATGTATCAGTTGCAACCCAAACATGTTTTATGGTTTGGAACAAAAAAATTCCAGGAGTACATTTGGGCTGGATGAAAGATGTAGAACTTCTAACCATATACTAATGCAGGGAAAGGCATTAAGCAGGTTCACAGCACCTTTCATGGTGTGCGATTCTTCTATGAAACTTGGCATTTAAGTACAAGAGCTGCTGCATTTGATTGGTTGATTTCCAATTTGCATAAAAGTGGCAAACTTTCTGAACATTTGTAGTTTTGAACATGATATGGAAATAGGAAGATCAGAGATGAATGAAGGTGGTGGTGGTGGATAGGTGTAGGGCAAGAGGAGGAGTAAATAAGCATACTTCTTTCTTTTTGTCTTTACATGTTTTTATTTTTCTTATGCCTGTGTTTTTGGGACTTCTTTTCTATAAATACATTTAATTCAATTAATCACTTGGACTAGGGTACGTGCGTAACTCCCAATTTAAAGAGCTTGCTGGCGAGGCCTGTATTATTCTTCATCAAGACAAATTATTGAAGCTGATGAATGAAAAAAAAATCAATTTGACAAAGGAAGGCGTACCTTCCGAAACGCATCAGTGATTGGCTGCACCAGCTGTGACATCATATACCACGAGGAAGGAGGCGCATCTATCCAATGCCGGCTGGGATGGGTCTAGTGAGGACGGAGCTATACTCTGCAGATCCAGCCAGCTTAACAACGTCCAACACACCGCCGGGAGCCGGGCAAGCAGCCCGATGCTGCTGAGTCACAACCAGCAGACCGTCAAGTCTCTCTCACCTCGCTACCGGCCGGAGCTGGTGAGATTGAACGGCTCCCGATTCGCTGACTTTTAAAGGAGGCAAGGAGCGAGAGCACAATCACCTGGACCCGCAAGTATATCCACAGCTTTTGCTGACATATATTCAAGAGATCTACTGTGATACACTGTTATTGCAATTACATATATCACTATCAAGTGACAATCCGCGTCCAGTGAATGGCAACAACTGAGCAATTGCACTAACTGCAAGAATACACCAATAAGGATTATTATATCCAACTTTTCAGATTACACTCAGTAACGTTTACTACGGACTATTATAGTCAATCAAGCCATGTTTTCATGGGATATTAATCCAGGAATTACATGATTTATTGTTTTGTTTATTCATTTGTTTTAAAGAATTTTTTAATAAATTTAACACTTGTTGAATAATAATATATGAGCACAGTCTGCATAATTGCGTTGAAAAAAAAATCAACAATTGTATAAGAGCTACATGAATAATCTAGGTAACTAATGTGTACATCAGTCAAATAATACAGGTTTTCATCTCTTCCCTGCCTGGCATTTTACTTCTGAGAGTTTTATAGCACCGCAGGTGTTCCGACAGATGGATATTCAAAGCTTTCCACCTGCTAAGAGGCTGTAACTAGCAACATCAAAGGGGAAAGTGGCATGCAGCCAGAGCACAGTAGTTTGGAGGAACTTTATGTGTACAGTAGTGCTAATGCTAAGCAGCAACCCCAGGACTTGATACACAAAACATTTTTATCATGAGCTTCCCAACCTTCTTCTCACCTTATCTATTATGTCTGCACATTCCAAGCAAAAAAATAAAAATGAATAGCTTCTGATTAATATCAGTTTGATACCTTTGTCATGTTTTAATTGGCATTTTTTGCTATCTAGGAGTTAAAGTGTTGTTATATAGATAATAGGGATTTGCGAATTCTGACTACCACATTGGAATTTATCAATTTAGCGTTATAAGCTGGATTTCAGAATTCATGGAATTCCAAATCTAAATTCTAAAATTTACACAAAATTACTCTGTATAATGCACAAACTTTTTTTGTTGTTGTTTTCTTTGCACAAATCGTGAAAAATGTCTACTAATCATGCTCAAGGGACATGAATGAAAAAATTGTATTTGACAATGTGAAGCAAAATGTGTTATGTTATGTGTGATATATATATTTACTTTTAAATCCATGACATTCAGAATCCATGTGTAATTCTGTGGATAGTTTCAGTAGGCTTGGAATTTGGCAATTCTGGTCATCCCTAATAGATGAAATAAAAAATTAAAATTATCAGCATGAATGAGGAAAAATAATCTGGCACTGTTCATGCATTTATTGGTGTGCTGTTTGAAAGGCCTGTTTGAAAGGCTTGTGGCTGTGCTGGAAGCCATACAAGGCACAATGCAAGCATGGAATTAGTAACAGTTCAGAGGTTTAAACAGCCACTTGGTGATTCAGCCTCGGAAGAAGTGCGTTAAAGTGCAAAACGATAGTCAGGCATGTCCCACCTAGCACCCAGCACCTCCACTCCACAGGGTATGTTTGAATCTCTTGATTGGACTAATATCCATTTACTTTTGTCAATATTTTTTGTTTGAAGCTTTATAAATATGAAGAAAATTCTTAAAAACGCATCCCTGGCGATATTGTTAAAAACTGCAAATATTTTCAGCTTCTCTCTTGTTTTTTATATATGTAGATATGAAAAGTAAAAAAATTAATGTCCCATTCTTGGCAATATTGCTAACCTCCATCTTCATAAATACGATCTATAGTAAATAAGTTTTATAATCTTAAATTTTGCTTTCAATTCTTACAAAAGAATTTGAAATATTTAATATTTGTTAATTCTGTAGTAGCTCAATATGCACATCTCTGTTTGCCACAATAAAGGGCAAGAACGGCAGTTCTGTGTTCATGGTCATATACAAATTGCATAAATGCTGCACTGGTGACATTAACAAAGGAATAGAAAAGAGAACATACAGTACAATAAGCTCATCTATATGAAAGTATTCAAATTCCTTTATTGACTTGCTGCTTGAGTCAGCACTAATCTTGTCCTGTGTCTGCAGATGGTAGTCGTTTGACAAATTACTTCCTTAATCTGTAATGCTACTCAGAAAATAGAACTTTGACATTAGACAAATCCCATACATATGTGTACAAGTACGCACCACCTGGTTTAATCAGTTTAAATCTTGCTTCCTTTGTTTTCTCCTATGTGTCCAGCTTTGGATTCCATCCCTGAGCTTCCTGGACAGTCCCTTGGCCTTATGAATCTTCAAGACAGGAAATTAATTTGGATGCACAATCCCAAAAGGATTGTCCCCCCAGGAAGGCATTCCTAGCACTGGCCAGGAAGGGAAATAAATATTGATTGGAGCTTACCAAGTAAAATCTGTTCCCAGAAAATGATCAGGGACCGAGTCTTGCCAAGTCACACTCCTTACTTGTTGTCTCTTTTTAAGACTTAAGGTGGCCATACACTGGTCGATGTGCCATTAGATCGACCAGCTGACAGATCCCTATCTGATCGAATCTGATCAGATAGGGATCGTATGGCTGCCTTTACTGCAAACAGATTGTGAATCGATTTCAGCCTGAAACCGATCACAATCTGTTCAGCTGCTCCTGCCGCCTGTCCCCCCCCCCCCCCGTATACATTACCTGAGGCTGGCTCCCGGGCGTCTTCTCCGCACTGCACCGCACCGCTGTTCTTGCTCCATCCCGGCGCTTCCTGTGTTACTCCGTGACCAGGAAGTTCAAATAGAGCGCCCTCTATTTCAACTTCCTGGTCACCGGAGTGACACAGGAAGTATAAGCGTACACTGGGACATGCGGAAATGCGGTGCAGCGAGGAGAAGAGGACCCCGGAGCCAGCTTCAGGTAATGTATACATGCTCGGATCGGGCCCGAATCGTACGCCGCAAGCGACGCGCTCCTACCGCCGGGCGATCGAGGGTAATTTCCCGCACGGCGCGATCGACGGTCCGATCCGATTTCGGGAGGGAATCGGATCGGCGGGTGCGTTTAGCGCAAGCGATTGGCAGCAGATCCGATCCCAGGATCGGATCTGCTGTCGAAACGGCCGTGAATCGAGCCAGTGTATGGCCTGCTTAAGAATCAGGACACCTTACTGTGTCTGTTTTCATGGAATTGCGTACTGCCGTCAGCATGAAATCCTTTAAATAGAATTTTACTGGAGTGCAAAAAATATATGAACCCATTGCATGCCAATTGGAAATGAAAAAAACCCTGAGAATTCCCCATGTCAGATTTTTTTTCAAGCTACTGTAAGTGACGGTGACGTAGGAAAAAATAAATTTTTAGTGCATTTTACTCTAGAACACACCCCAATGAGTTCTGGGTCACCATGAGCTTGCTGGTTAGTCTGTGCCTCTCAGATTTACAAGCCCTACTCCATAGAGCCAAATTAATCCATGCCATGCACTGATGAGGATCAAACAATCCGAAACAGTCTGTATGCATGTTGGATTATTATGGCTCTGTACATATTAACAAGCTGACCCATCATTGCATTCCAGCGGTTCTGGAGGTGTGTTTAGCTTCTAAGGGTACAATGGTTAATTTGCATATATTCAGCAGTGGTGCCTGGGAGACATCTCGAGCTCACTCCAACCTGAATTATCGCAAATTCTTTCTGTTTTAGGAAAGCAAACTTTTGTTTTTCTTAACATCGTAGTAAGGGGGCTTTTAGGACCATTGTAGTCCCTTACACACCCTAATGAGTTCTGAGTCACCATGAGCTTGCTGGTTAGTCTGTGCCTCTCGGATTTACAAGCCCTACTCCATAGAGCCAAATTAATCCATGCCATGCACTGATGAGGATCAAACAATCTGAAACAGTCTGTATGCATGTTGGATTATTATGGCTCTGTACATATTAACCACTTGAGGACCCACCCTTTACCCCCCCTTAAGGACCAGCGCTGTTATTTGTGATCTGTGCTTGGTGGGCTCTACAGCCCCCAGCACAGATCAGGGTGCATCCAGAGCGATCAGATCACCCCCCTTTTTCCCCCACTATGGGGATGATGTGCTGGGGGGGTCTGATCGCTCCTGCCTGCCGGTGTTGCGGGGGGGGGCACCTCAAAGCCCCCCTCCGCAGCGAAATCCCCCCCCCCCCTCCCTCTCCTACCTGGCCCCTCTGGTGTTCCGGGCTGCACAGGACGCTATCCGTCCTGTGCAGCCAGTGACAGGACGTCCCCTGTCACATGGCGGCGATCCCCGGCCGCTGATTGGCCGGGGATCGCCGATCTGCCTTACGGCGCTGCTGCGCAGCAGCGCCGTACAATGTAAACAAAGCGGATTATTTCCGCTTGTGTTTACATTTAGCCTGCGAGCCGCCATCGACGGCCCGCAGGCTATTCACGGAGCCCCCCGCCGTGAATTGACAGGAAGAAGCCGCTCGCGTGAGCGGCTGCTTCCTGATTAATCAGCCTGCAGCTGGCGACGCAATACTGCGTCGCTGGTCCTGCAGCTGCCACTTTGCCGACGCGCGGTATGAGTGCGCGGTCGGCAAGTGGTTAACAAGCTGACACATCATTGCATTCCAGCGGTTCTGGAGGTGTGTTTAGCTTCTAAGGGTACAATGGTTAATTTGCATATATTCAGCAGTGGTGCCTGGGAGACATCTCGAGCTCACTCCAATCTGAATTATCACAAATTCTTTCTGTTTTAGGAAAGCAAACTTTTGTTTTACTCTAGAACAAACATACATTTTATACATATGCATACACACACACTTTCTAAAGCGTAACTGTAGTGAAAATAATATAATGAATAAAATTGCTTATTTTTTTACAATATTTATTTATAGATTATTTAGTCAGTGTTTGCCCATTGTAAAATCTTTTCTTTCCTTGATTTACATTCTGAACTATCACTGGAGAGGAGTTTTCAACAACTCATTACAGTAGTTCACCACACTCTGATCAACACGTACTGTATGTAAGTTTAAGAGGATAAATATTTTGAGAAACCACGATTAGTATCCAAAAAATTGTCAAACCATAGCTCTTCATAGACAAGAAGTCAATCTTTTCACACGAGACCCTGCAGTTTGACGACACTAGTCTGTTTTGGGTTAGTATCGACCCTTCATCATGCTCTTACCAAACAAAGGATCTAAAATCAAACATACACAACAATTAATATAGGTCATAGAGGCAAATACATCGAAAAGAGTCCTCAAGGTGAAGGCGAAAACACCAGAAACTGAAAAGGTGCCAAAAAGAAGATAAGTGAAGGTTTTGGCCGATGTCTGAATAAAATAGCAGACACACTCTCCATCACCCATCTTGGTAAAGTGGAAAAGTGTGTATAGATCAAAAAGAACTGAAAAATAATGTAATATTATCTTTCGAGTGATAAATATTACCCCAACATTCGATAAGAAAAAACATCACAGCCACAGAGTGATCAAATATACACAAAAAGTGAGTAAAGGAGAGGTTGGCTACAAACCTCTAATCAGAGGGCCCATACAAGATTGCAGCAATAGGCCTTCACAGTATAGGAGGCAAATGTTCCAAGCGTCACTGCACCTGATAAAAGAGGGGGGGGGGGGGGTTAATTGTTTAATTAACAGACCCAATATTATAGACTGAATAGACCCCAAAGATCAAGGGGGTCATAGATGCAACATTATAATGCTACACAGTAGTACCACAATCCATTCAGCACATAGGTCAGCTATATACCAACAAAACATTACATATATAAATCCGTGTTTACATATGCATCATTCCATATGCATCATTCCATATATAAATTAGTTCTTTGTATACAGGCTGCATATGTGATAACTAAACAGTATGGCAAGTAGCTATGATGTAATCCATTTATAAAATCCTATGTACATAGAGAATTGAAACAACCATATGGCTCAATTTAATGCATACATTAACCCATTCAGGTTCCGTCGTTTTCACTTGAGAAATGTTAACCTCCCATTCATTAGCCTATAACTTTATGACTACTTATCACAATGAACTGATCTATATCTTTTTTCCGCCACCAATTAGGCTTTCTTTGGGGGGTACATTTTGCTAAGAGCCACTTTACTGTAAATGCATTTTAACAGGAAGAATAAGAAAAAAACGGAAAAAATCATTATTTCTCAGTTTTCAGCCATTATAGTTTTAAAATAATACATGCCTCCATAATTAAAACTCACGTATTGTATTTGCCCATATGTCCCGGTTATTACACCGTTAAAATTATGTCCCTTTCACAATGTATGGCGACAATATTTTATTTGGAAATAAAGGTGCATTTTTTCCGTTTTGCATCTATCACTATTTACAGAAATAATGGTAAAAATCCCGCTGCACCAGATGGTAGGGTGAAGTGAAAAAATCTTTATTCTGTTATTCCATGTCAGCGTTACAGATAAAAGCTCACGCGTATCGGAGCAAAAGATGGCTCCTTAATCATAGCTATTTCATATCACTATTTACAAGTTTAAAATAAAAAAATATAGAAATATTTCATCTTTACATTGATATTTAAAAAGCTTAGACCCTTAGGTAAATATTTACATGTTTTTTTTTTATTGTAATGTTTTTTTTTTTTTATATTAAACATTTTATTTGGGTATTTTTGGGAGGGTGGGATGTAAAGTATAGTTTTATAATGTAATTGTGTGTTATGTTTATTTATTTTTTTCATTTTAGTTGTAGTTTTACTTTTTGGCCACAAGATGGTGGCCATGAGTTTGTTTACTACACGCTTAGAGTGACTCATCGGGGAGGGAACGGCCAGAAAAGGCGCAGCTTCCGAGAGAAGCTGTCGCTTTTTCAGCGGGGGAGAGGAATCAGTGATCGGGCACCATAGCCCGATACATTGATTCCTTGGCTACCGCGGTAGCGCGCATGGTTCCTGGACGTAGTTTCTACGTCCAGGAACCAAAATAGGTTAATAACACATCGTCAAAATGCTAGTAAAGGGCTGGAAAAGCATCTATAGTGCAGTAGTGCTGAGGTGCTATAAAACAAAGTGCAATCAAAAATCACAATGAAATGGTCTCAGGGCAACTGTATACAGACAGGTTAGATGTTATTGTAATTTTTGAATGCACTTTATTTGTTGTATAGCACCTTGGCACTACCACATTTTATGTTCCCCTGACAAAGCCGCTATGTATATGGAGTGAAATATGTTTGGTTATGGTGGGGTAGTAATGTGTGTTTGAATAGCTTTCTTTTGTGAGAAGTAGAGGGTATAATACCCTTGGTGGCTGGATGGTGTAATGGTTAAGGGCTCTGCCTCTGACACAGGTGACCAGGGTTAGAATCTCTGCTCTTCCTGTTCAGTAAGCCAGCACCTATTCAGTAGGACACCTTGGGCAAGACTCCCTAACACAACACTGCTACTGCTTATTGAGCGCATCCTAATGGCTGCAGCTCTGGCGCTTTCAGTCTGCCAGGAGAAAAGCACAATATAAATTTTCTGTGTCTTGTCTTGTCTGTGTTTATAACGGACCTCTCGTCATCCAAGGGATACCATATTTATTATCCCCCTCTTCATTTTGTGGGAATAACAAATCACCTTTGTCTTAATGAAATAGGCAGATCTGTTTTTAGCCAAGCAATTAAGTTACGTTTTAACATATTAGTTATGTAAGCATATATTGTGTTTTCCTTTTGAATCAGTAATTGTGTTCAATTAGCAGGACAGCCAAGCAATTCTCATTGTTTAAAAGGAAAAACATAGCTGCTCCATGTCCCTCTCAATTTAGTTGTCTTTTAAGCAGGAACTTTACTGAATATAACTATATAGATATTCATTTATAAATCAGTCAATATTTACCCATTGTAAGATCATACCTCACCCGCCATTGAGTGGGAATGTGTTCCACGCCAACCTTTACTGCAACAGTGACATACGATTATGCACAAATGATCACAATTTGATAACAGAACAGTAGTAAACCAAATAAGCTGAAAATGTACCACATTACTAACCTTTATGACAGCAGTAGTAAAGAACAGCTATGTAGAAATGTGCACAATACTAATACTAGTAATAACAGTAGCAATGCACAGTTGTATAAATGGCGTCCATGCAAAAAGGGAATCGGGGTAAAAAGGGCGTGTGGTGTAAACAATAAGCGGTAATAGCGTTTATAAAAATATTGTGTTGTATTTCTTTTACAATAATGTTTTACAAATTAAAAAAAAACATTTAACTATGTCTATGAAATCGCAAATTGTGAAAACTATAATCTTCCCTGTTTTAAAAGTGAAAATTATAATTACGTTTGTTAAAAAACGATAATATATGTATCATTGTTATAATTGTATAATATTGTGTATAACCTTCATTTAACATTTCTTCATGTAATAAAATCTGAAAATATTGCTTATAACAATAAAAAAAAATATATAAGTACGTTCGTAATAGCTGTAGTAAAACATTAATAAATATTACTAACATTTTACTACAGCTAAACCTAACCCTACTCTCACACAGAACCCTCCCTAACCCTTAGACCCCCCTGGTGGTGCATAACCCTAAGCCCCCCCCCTTGTGGTGCCTAACCCTAAATCCCCCTGGTGGTGCCTAACCCTAAATCCCCCCTGGTGCTTCCTAAGCCAAAGACCCCCTGGTGGTGCCTAACCCCAAGACCCCCTGGTGGTGCCTAACCCTAATAACCCCCTGGAGGTGCCTAACCCTAAATCTCCCCTGGTGGTGCCTAATCCTAAAACCTCCCTGGTGGTGCCTAACCCTTAATCTCCCCTGGTGGTGCCTAACCCTAATACCCCCCTGGTGGTGCCTAACCCTAATACCCCCCTGGTGATGCCTAACCCTAAGACTACCCTGGTGGTGCCTATCCCTAAATCTCTCCTGGTTATGCCTAACCCTAAGACCCCCCCTGGTGGTGCCTAACCCTAAGACCTCCCTGGTGGTGCCTACCCTAAATCCCCCCTGGTGGTGCCTAACCCTAAGACCCCAACCTTAGTGATCACTTTATTATGTGGATAATAATGTTTTAGAAAAAGTAAGTGATAACATTTTAAATAGCGTTTTAGTTAAATAAGATAAATATGTTTAGTATGTTTGTAAACGTAATTCATCATGGGCGCATTTTGTAAACTTAAATAATCACAAGCGCAGTTTGATAACGTTAATAATCTCTGGGCGTCGTTTGAAAAAGTTATTAACTCTGGGCGCCCTTTTTCCCTGTTCGGCACCCGTCAAACGATATTTATTATGGGAGTGAATAGCGCCGCCCTTTTTGTCCACTTGCCTCATGTGCCCAAATTTCCTGCTTCCGTATAAATGTGCACAGAATTGACCTTTACAGTAACAGTAGTAAGTCCCAATCATGTACAAACGTCCACAATAATAACCTTTTACTGATAATAATCATCAAGTTAAAAAAATCCAAGCAATGACATATTAGCAATGCCAGTGATTCACTACATTTGTCTATGTGGTATGTGTACTGAAAAAGGTAATCAATACTACTGTCCCTGTACACTCAATGACCATGCCACTGCAGTGCAACTCTCCCTGTATCGATGCGCTCTCCCTAGAGCCAGAGTGAAAGCAGGAAACAGAATGAGTCACCAATCCGAACCGGACAGTGCCCTTTCTTGGCGGGGCCGGTGGCGCAGGAGCGGGGCCAGCGGCCGCACAAAAACGCCAGCAGTGTTGGTTGTTTAACAATGTCGCATGCAAATGGGGAGCGAGCTGCCGTTTTAAGCATGAGTGCTCGGCCTGTGGGGGGTCTAACCACCCCTGGACAAAGTGCTTCAGGAGATTGCGGGCGGGTGGTAAGGGGGAGGACGCCGGTGAGCATCGTCGCGATGCAACCTTGGCTAGACATTTACCCCAATAGAGAAATGGCAGACCTTCTCATTCACGGTTTCTCCGAGGGTTTTAGAATACCTGGCAGATTCGGAGAACAAGGCAAGCAATGTAAAAATCTAAAATCGGCATACGAATTTCCCCACATAGTCCGAGAAAAACTCCAAAAAGAGGTTAGCCTCGGACGCATGGCAGGCCCATTCAAAGAGAAACCCCTAACCAGCCTGCGGATCTCCCCGCTGGGTCTGGTCCCAAAAAAGGAAACAGGTAAATTCAGGATGATACATCACTTATCATACCCGGAGGGTGGTTCAATAAATGATGGCATTGACCCTGGGCTGGCAAGTGTAACCTATACCTCCTTCGACAAAGCAGCAGAATTGGTGGGGCGTATGGGAAAGGGGGCACTAATGGCAAAAGTGGATATCGAATCCGCATTCCGGCTACTGCCGGTGCATCAGGATAGCCTATATTTACTGGGCTGCAGGTTCGAGGGAAATTTTTATGTGGATCAATGTCTTCCAATGGGTTGTGCAATTTCATGTTCGTATTTTGAAGCCTTTAGTACTTTTCTGGAGTGGGTGGTGCGGCAAGAGTGCGGCCTGCGAGGCCTGGTTCACTATTTGGATGACTTTCTGTGTGTGGGTCCGGCAGGAACGACGCAATGCGAAATCCTGCAAGAGACTATCCAGAAAGTTTTTAAGCACTTCGGCGTACCACTTGCTCCGGAAAAATCTGAGGGCCCAACCACAGTCATAAAGTTCTTGGGCATTGAAATTGACACAACGGCATTGGAATACAGGCTCCCCCAGGACAAATTGGTGGACCTAAGGGGGGCCATCAAGGAGGCTCTGGATTTAAAAAAGATTACATTAAAGAACTTGCAGTCACTATTGGGGAAGCTGAATTTTGCCTGCAGAATTATGCCGATGGGCAGGATATTCTGTCAGCGCATGGCGTTTCTGATGTCCGGCGTAGCCCGCCCGCATCACTTCATTAGGTTGAATTCTGGGGCAAAGGAGGATCTAAGGGTTTGGAGAGACTTTCTGGGCAGGTACAATGGAAGAACGTACTGGTTGGAACAACCAGTAGAGAACAAGGAGCTGCAATTGTTCACAGACGCGTCAGGCAGCGTCGGCTTTGGGGCATTCTTTCAAGGCCACTGGTTTAGCGACACATGGCCGCAAGCCTGGCAACATTCAGCGCTTGTAAAAAACCTGGCCCTGCTGGAGTTTTTCCCACTGGCTGCAGCAGTCACGATATGGGGGTCGCTCCTGGAAAATAAATCGGTGATCTTTCACTCAGATAATATGGCAGTGGTAGCAATAGTCAATACGCTCTCTTCAGGCTCACCACCCATAGTCAATTTGGTCAGATATTTTGTCCTGCAATGCCTTGAGCACAATATAAAATTCAAGGCTGTACATGTACCAGGAGCCTCTAATGACATAGCGGACGCTTTATCTCGCTTGCAGTTGGATCGATTCAGGAGGCTGGCACCTCAGGCCGATACCTTTCAGGAAGAGGTCCCCCAGCACCTGTGGAACATTATATCGCCAACATTAGTGAGTGGGTAAAGCGTTCGCTGGCGCCTGGCACATGGAAAAGCTATTCTGAGGTCTGGCACCAATGGTCCCGGTTCGCAGGTATGTTCCAGTCACAGCAAGGAGGAGGGAAGGACACCCTTTTGGCCTTTATCAACCACATTATCAGTCGGGGTTGCTCGCCAGCAGCTTTAAGTAGAACTCTAGCAGCATTGGCCTTTATGTTCAAACTCAAGGGCGGGAGGGACATCACCAAAGACTTTGTAGTGGCCCAGGCGGTAAAGGGTTTTAGGAGGGGATCAGTAACACGGGATCGGAGGCGGCCAATCACTTTTGCACTACTAAACGAGCTGGTGAAAGGGGTGGAGGTAATTTGCAAGGATGACTACGAGAGGAAGCTCTTCAAGCTGGCATTTGCTCTAGCATTCTTTGGAGCTTTTCGGATAGGGGAGTTAGTTAGCCAACGAAGGGATCATCTGGGAGGTTTGCAAGCAGGGCACGTATCGCGCACGCAGGGAGCGCTTTGCATTCACGTACCAAGATCCAAAACTGACCAGCAGGGGAAGGGCGCAAATATATGGTTGAAACCCATACCTGGGTGCCAGTCTTGCCCGTTTTTATGTCATAAGCAATTCATGGGGGTCCGGTCAAAAAAAGGGGGTTCGCTACTGCTGCACGTGGATGGATCAGCGTTGTCAAGGTATCAGTTCATGGCTGTCCTAAAGCAGTGCTTGCAGCAAGCCGGTTGCAGAGCGGGCGAGTACGGGTCACATTCATTTCGCATAGGGGCCGCGACGGAGGCAGCAGGGAGGGGGCTTAGCGAGTCTAGGATAAAACAGATAGGGAGGTGGGAGTCCAGCAGATTTAAGTTATATGTGCGCCCCCATCGAGCGGAGCGGTAGCGCAGCGGTACAGTAACCCATGGCTTTATATGTAATAGTAGTTACTGTAGTGAAGAGTTTGCCGTTAAAAGTATGATATTTATGAATTTTGGGGGTTCTCCCTCTACTCTTGTGCCCCCCCCTCTATTTCCCACCCCACAGGCAGGAAAAAAGTATGGATCCTGGGACACTCCTACATAGTACGGGCAGAGAGGAGAGCGTCGGTGCGCAGTCAGGGGAGAGAGCTGGGGCAGGACTCTAGAGGGGTGGAAGTACACTGGTTCGGTTACCCAGGCCTCACGTTTGATCGGTTCGTATCCAAATTTTACAGGTTAGCACGCTTATGGGGCCCACCAGATATACTGATTATGCACGTCGGGGGAAACAATGTGGGGTGGTCCCCTATGCAAGGCCTCATAGACGATATAAAAACATTCTTAATGAGGGCGTGGGAGCTGTTCCCCAAGCTAATGGTCATTTGGTCCGAGATGGTTCCCAGGTTCCACTGGCGGCCTCTGATAGCGCACACGAAATTAAACAGGGTGAGGATTAAGATAAACAAAGCCATAGCAAAATTCATCTGCCTCAGGGGGGGAATTGCGGTACGGCACAAGCTACTGGAGAAAGAGGCTGCTTATTTTCAGGAGGACGGGGTACATTTCAATGATTTGGGGTGCGACATATTTTTGTTTGGGCTAAAGGAGGCCCTAGAAGCCGCCCTGGGGGAGGTTGGGGGCATTCGGGGTTGAAGGGCCAACCCCGAATTGCGTGGCGGGTCCTTGACAATGCCGGCTGGACTGATTATGGCTGTGGCGGGACTTGTGTCCTGGCTTATAAGCAGTTGGTGTACCCACAGAGCTAGAAAAACTGCGGCTGGTGGCTGGTACGGTGGTTATGGTGATCTCTAAATAATATAAAGCATTGTCATGGACTCTGATGATATCAATTCTGAATATATTATGCAAATGTTGTTATGAATTATGAATGTACTAATAAAGCTGTGGCCTTTTTAATGCCAATGGTTGTCAGAGTCTCTTTATTAGTACTGGAGGCCTCATATGGGGCCTGCCCAGGTCAAGGAAGCCCCCAGAGCAGCCGTTGCTAAGCGACGGGGGGCATGACGTGGGCGGAGAGTAGAGGCCTGGGAGGGGGGGGGGCGATAGGCTGGGCAGGTAAAGGTGGGACAGGAAGTGGGGGGCAGGGCGGCCAGGTAAATGTAAAAAGCAGGGGCAGCAGGGGAACTTCCTCTTTTAACCTGAACGCTGGAGCTGACCCCTCCCACCCACCCTTGGGCTGTACGGATTGTTTGGCTAAGCTAACAGGCCACTACAGCAGGGTCGGCGGGTCCGGGGTAATACCAACCGGACTGTGTATAGCTGTGGCGGGACTTGTGTCCTGGCTAATATGAAATTGGTGTACCCATCGTGCTAAAAAACTGCGGCTGGTGGCTGGTATGGTGGTCATGGTTGATATCTAAAGAATGGAGAGCATTGACAAGGACTCTCAGGACATTAACTTTCAGGACAATATGACGCAAAAATGTTCGGTTATGGACTATGAATGTCACAGCAAGGATGGCGGGTCCTTGACAATGCCGGCTGGACTGATTATGGCTGTGGCGGGACTTGTGTCCTGGCTTATGAGCAGTTGGTGTACCCACAGAGCTAGAAAAACTGCGGCTGGTGGCTGGTACGGTGGTTATGGTGATCTCTAAATAATATAAAGCATTGTCATGGACTCTGATGATATCAATTCTGAATATATTATGCAAATGTTGTTATGAATTATGAATGTACTAATAAAGCTGTGGCCTTTTTAATGCCAATGGTTGTCACAGTCTCTTTGTTAGTACTGGAGGCCTCATATGGGGCCTGCCCAGGTCATGAGAAAACCCTCCCACTCACCCCTTTTACAGTATATCCTAATTCCTGTTTATTATTCCTTTGCAAGGATGCCTGGAAATGCTTCACTGGATATTGAAAAGGAAATGGACAACTCCCCAAAACATATTTGCCTCCTGGCAAATTTTGCCCCCAGGTTCACAAAGAATTCACTAAAGCAAATCGACTATATTCACCACAAATCTGACTTGACAAATTTCACCTGCTTATCTCTGCTTGTGCGTAGACTGTTTAGTATAATTTGACTGCATTAACCAAAGAGTTACTCTAAAGCTATAGAGAATTTTCTAGTGGGTTAAACAAAAAGTTATTTGTAGGAATAGCTGCAAGTTATTTGTGGGGATAGCTGCAAGTCTTTTCTTTGTTTCTTTCTTTGTAGAAATCAACAAGTGTTGTAAGTTATGGCCTGGCACAACTTAACATTTTTACTGACATTTTATACCTTTATAGGAAAATGTTTTTTTTCTTCAATAGTCTTTATACTTAAAAGCTACATATTGTAAAATAATTAAGCACAGCTCCCTCTTCTTAGTACAGCCAGTTATTTCAGTACACTCCTAAGTACAAAAAATGGTGTCCACATAGCTGGAGTCAGGACTTAGATAAAGACATACTTTAGGTGATCACATCAGTTTAACAGAGGAATTCCAGTGAAAATACCGTAATGAACAAAAGTGCTTAGCTCTTAAAATAATTATGTATAAATGATTTAGTCAGTGTTTGCCCATCTCCCTGATTTACATTCTGACATTTAAATTATGGTGATATTTTTACTGTTGGCAGGTGATGTTAGTGGAAGTAGCTGCTGCTTGCTTTTTTGTCAGTTGGAAACAACTGTTATTTCCCACAATGCAACAAGGCTCACACAGTGTGATGTCAGCACCATGGTCCTGACATCACACTGTGGGAGGGGTTTCAACACAATATCAGCCATACAGAGCCTTCTGATGATCCGTTTGAGAAAAGGAAAAGATTTCTCATGGGAAAGGGGTTATCAGCTACTGATTGGGATGAAGTTCAATCCTTGGTCGCGGTTTCTCTTTAAGGGCCATTTTTTGATGCAAATCACAAAATGTAATTGCAATTGCATTCCAAATCAAACACGATTTTTGAAATTTTGCAGCATGTGACGCTTCAAATTTTTGTGTAATTTATATATTTTTGTATGCTATTGCAGTTTGTGATTTTTTTTTTTCTGTAATTTGGCTTGAAAAAATGCATGTTTGTTATAGGCTATTGAAAGAGGCAGTAAAGCCTGGTACAAACCTTCATTTTTGATTGTTCAATGATTGGACAATTTTACCACTTCTATACACAGTCTGTGCTTAGTATTCATAATCTGTTGGACCCCAAACTAACATGGAGGCGATAACATTTTCCAGTGATTGGCCAATAAAAATTGGATGTGTACTAGGCTTTATTCTTTGTTAGCTAAAACATGTAAAAAAAATGGTATTGGCTACTGAGCGCCTAACACAATTCCTTCTCCCAAATAAAAGAACAGACTACAGCTGAGACAGACTGTGTAGCTGAGGTGATTGTGGAGAAAGTGGTTGCATTGATGAGAGAGAGAGAGACATGTGGACACAGGGATAGGATGATGGAAGAAGTGACAGGACAACAGGAAATAGCAAGTTTTTAAACGAAATGTGCACAGGAAATGCATAGGACAGTATTTTCTCAGCGATTTTTTTCTGTTCCTATCCTTTTAATACAAAGCAAATTTTTAAAAGATGTACCAGGCAGGACGTTTGCACTTGGACCTAAATTGTATTGCACTAATAGCATAAATTAGTTTGCAAACTAACAGGATATAAGCCAGACGAAGGCTGCAAGGCCGAAAGCTTGCTTATTTTTATTCATTTTTAGTTAGCCAATAAATGGTATCATCCTGATTTAAAACTTCTTGCTTTTACTGATGGCTAACATGGTACAATACCCTACTGCAAATTATATTGTGTTGCTGGTTGTCCTTGCAATTTTGCATATCCCAGTCAATCGGCAAAAGGCAGCAAAATGGTCCTAAGTAAAAGTTTGACCTTTTCTGCCTTATACAAAATTCACACTTTTGGTTGCCTTTTCTAAACTGAAGATTAATTTCGGCGAGTAATTTGAAGGGGAATGCTGAGAAAATATTTCTTATAAAGATGTGTTGCAACGGTATGAAAATCCACAGTATGATATCCGTCCCCCCCAAAAAAAAAATACCACGTTATGACGGTATAATACAATTATTTGGACCTGAGCTTCCCCCTTACATTAAATAAGGTACCCCGCACACCAGTATGGTAACCAGATGTGCCCCACTCCCTCGGCATACATATGCTTAAGCCGCCGTGTGATTTGGGAGCAGGGTAAACCTGTAAAACGGCTCACCATGCTCCTGCAAAAGTCCTGGTGCTGTTAAATACTATTCCCCCTCCAGGTCGCCATGGATAGTGGTGAAAGATGTACTTCGGCTTCCAGCTATTACTGGAAGTCAAATTACAGAGTTTTTATAGTAATTTGTGCTCTGTCTTTTGATGGTGCACAAATCTCCAGCGCTGTTTTTACAGAGCTCCACTCTCCCCCCCCCCCCCCCCCCCAATATGGTAGCCCAGTATAGGTGCCTCAAGTATAGCTAGTTAGGTATAGATGCCTCCAGTATAAGTAGCCAGGAATAGGTGCAGCCAGTAATAAGTGGCTGCAGTGTAGGTAGCCAGGGATAGGTGTAGCTAGTATTAGGTGGCTGCAGTATAGGTAGCCAGGGATGGGTGAAGCCATTAATAAGTGGCCGCAGTATAGGTAGTCAGAGATGGGTGTAGTAGTAATAGGTGGCCGCAGTATAGATAGACACCGATGAGTGTAGCCAGTAATAGGTGACTGAAGTATAGGTAGCCAGGGATGGGTATAGCCAGTAATAGGTGGCTGCAGTATAGGTAGCCAGGGATGGATGTAGCCAATAATAGGTGTTTGCAGTATAGGTAGCCAGGAATAGGTGCAGTCAGTATAGATGGCCAGGAATAAATGCCTGCAGTATAGGTAGCCAGGATAGGTGCCTGCAGTATAGAGCCAGGTGGAGGAGGGGGAACACAACGGCAGGGTAAACACATACTCACTTGCCAGGGGTCCTGCACACATGTACTTACTTCTTTCGAACGCAAGGACAGGAAGGAGGAAGAAGTGAGTAGTAGTACACACTTGCAGGACCCACAGCAAGTGAGTATTTGTCTACCCCCGCCCTTATTTGTGTGCCTCCGTTGCCTCGTATCCTCACTGCTGCATCGCCCCGCGCCATCCCACCCCCCACCACGGAAACCGGCATATTGCGATCATGCATGGCATGATTACCATGCACAATCAAACCGTGGTATACCATCATACCGGTATACTGCGGCAAACCTAGTTGTACGTACATGTATGTGTAAAGCTAAATGAAGAAATCATTATTCTTCTGTATCATTAACTTGTTCATTGTATTTTCCTTCAGAAGCTTATTAAAAAATTAGTGTGACTGTATTTCCTGCATTATCCATGTAGTATATATGCTATTTTATTCAATATTCATAGAGACAGGCTGTCACACTTAGTGCGACATTTCGGGGCATGCCCCTTTCTCAAGCCAGTGACAGTCTGAAGTAAATGCATTGGTTACACAAATTTATTCAAATCCACCATAGCATCAACCAATCACATGTCAAAACATTTTTGACCAATCACAGGACCTAAACTGTCAAGCGGACCTGATGGGAAACTTAATGGTAATGGCTGGAACCAATGAGGAGAAAGGCACACTCACCTGCATGTAAATCGCCATTGTCCACCATCTGTGGCCTGGACACGCCCATTGAGGTGGGCGGAACCACCCCATTGGTGCGCGGTCATAGGCAGCACCATGTGACCAGCCGGCATAGCCAATCAGTCACTTGCGGGGAGTGTCAAACCGTGGAACGCAGAAGCATCATGATGGATGCAAAGTAGCTGCGCATGCGCACGTTGTCTCAACATGTCCACGCCTCCCCGCTAGCGCCGACATCGCCGCGCTACCATGGCAACGGACGCCATGAAGCGAAAAGTAGGCACAGGCAAGGCGAATAAACATCTGAACTGGCTTGGGCTGAAAGTAGGGAGTTATCATGAACACTGGGGGAGTCACAATTGTAAAGACACAATAGTACATAAACCATCAGTTTAGAATAGACACCATTAGAACCTCAAGCAAGAAGATCATAGATATACACACCAAATATTACAGCAGGGGCATCAGATCATATTCTCTATTGAGGCCTCTTGGATCAAGACAATCAATGGTCCTGATCCAAAAGGCCTCTCTATATAAAAGTTTTTTTATTCTACTGCCACCTCTTTTCATTGGTGGAATACCATCAATAATCTGACACTGCAGCTGATTAACTGATTAACGTGATGTCCACATTTGACAAAATGTGATGGAACAGTTTGATCTATAAGTTTGTTATGGATTGCTGACTTATGGGCAGATAGTCTTACTTTGAATTTAGAAGTGGTTTGACCCACATAGATTAGTCCACATGGACATTTAAGTAAATAAATAACAAATAAATAACATATATAATCGCAAATTATAACACCCCTTAATTGCATACTGTTTTCCTGTATGTGGATGAACAAAGTAGGGAGATCTAATGATGGAGTGGCAATGCATGCAGTTGAGACAGGGGAATGTCCCCCTACGAGTGTGTCTCTCTGGAGGTCTAACTAGGGTCCTCATTTCTGCGTGAACTAGTCTGTCACGCAGGGTGGGAGCTCTTTTGTACAAAAGTAACGGAGGATTTTGAAATTCATTAATAGTAGGGAAGGAGCGAGACAATGTATGCCAATGTTTTTTATTTTTATTTTTCCTATTGATTCACTCCAAATAATATATTGAGAAACAAAAGGCAATCTTTTGCCTATGTTCCTCCTCCCCCTATTTCGAACAGACGACTCACTCGCCTCTCTGTCTCTGCGTGCATTAGCCACTACATCATGTGGGTACTGACGTGCCAAAAACTTTAGTCATCTCATCTAACCGGGACTCTCGCCAATTGTCATTACCCACTATACGGTCAATATGCATAAACGGACTCTTGGGTATAGCACACTTGGTATTCATGGGATGAAAACTGTCAAATGACAAAACAGCATTGCGATCCGTGGGCTTCACATACAAGTCACTATGTAAATGTCCAGCTTGAAAGAGACCAAGGTGTCTAAAAAATTGACACTCCGTGTGTCACAATGGACAGTGAGGAGAATAGCCTCACATTGATAATGAAGATATGTCACAAATTCATCCAGGGTCGAACGAGGCCCCGCCCCCATGCAAAATATATCATCTATATATCTAAGGCCTGGGGCACACCAGAGGAGTTTTTCTGAGCGTTTTGAGTTTTTAAATCTGCTGCTAATGTTATCCTATGTGTCTGTGCACACTGGAGCAATGAGGTTTTGTAAAAAACCCCATAGCATTACATTGGGAAGAGCTTTTGAAACCTCTAAAAGCTCTTCCCAATGTAATGCTATGGGGTTTTTTTACAAAACCTCATTGCTCCAGTGTGCACAGACACATAGGATAACATTAGCAGCAGATTTAAAAACTCAAAACGCTCAGAAAAACTCTTCTGGTGTGCCCCAGGCCTTAGTCAAATTTTGGAAAACTTATGAAAATGGAATTTGTGTACACAAAGCTTTTCTCGTACACATTCATGTATATATTTGCGCAGGACAGGGCAACGTTCGACCCCATGGCTGTGCCTCGTACCTGTAAATAAAATTGATCCTGAAATGAAAAATAGTTCAGTACAGTACATAAAAGATCAATAAAAAAATCAATTTGTGAGACAGAAAAATCTGAAGCAATGAACAGAGTATGACGAACAGCCTCTACACCTCCATAGTGAGGAATGGAGGTGTAGAGGCTCTCAATGTCCATGGTGACTAGGAGGCTCCCCTCCAGAATATCCCTAAGTGAGGCAATAATCTCGAGAAACATACTAGTGTCTCTCAGATAGGATTTTTGTGCCAGTACATATGGTCGTAAAATGTAGTCAAGGTATTTAGCGAGAGGGGATAATACAGAGTCTATCACTGACATCCCCTTGCTGCCCCATAGTGTCAGGGATAGACTCAGTATTATCCGATCTCGCTAAATACGCATTATCAGGCTGCCCCCCGCGCATAGGGGGCAGCGTGATAACGCGGAGCATCACCGGTTAGGAAAAGTTGGGCGGACACTCGGCCCGGGTGTCACCATTAATGAAGTTGCCAGCTGGAACGGGAGAGGAGCCAGGAGGACGCCGGAGAACGTGGATGGAGGCCTACTGTGGGATGGAGAATGCCCCGGGTAAGTACTGACTTCATTTTTATCTACTACTCAGGGTCCCTTTTAGACAGTTGGGAAAGATTGTTAATCAGGATATGAAGAACTATATTTAAGATTGATTGTTTAAAAGTGAGAAAGTTCAGGAATGTGGAGGGGAGATAGTTAGGAACTGAGCAATGTCCTGCTTTGTCTGCTGAGGGTGGTGTATACTTGCACTGCAAGGAACATCCTGTGTCCACTAGCACATGTCCCTCTGCTTACATTACAATGGGAGCTGTTTCACCTCTGGGTGTTGTTTGGAGCCTGGACGGTAGGGATGGTCAATGAGATGCAAATTGTCCATACAAGGTTATGAAAATGTTGTATACAAATGTATGCAGCTTGAATATTTACCCAAATAAAGCCAAGGTTTATTTTTAAGCTGCATATATTTGCATACAAAATTTTCATAATCTTGTATGAACAATTTGCATCTCATTGATCATCCCACCTGGATTGCTGTGAGTTTGTGTTACTTCTGCCTGCAGAATCCGAAGACATAACAAAAGTTGTTTAGGTGATACCTTTAATGACTAACTGTACAAGGTTTCTTTGCAAGCCTTTGAAACTTAAAGTGGAACTTCAGCCTAAACAAACATACTGTCATTAACTTACATTAGTTATGTTAATTAAAATAGATAGGTAATTAAATCTCTTACCCATCCTGTTTTAAAAGAACAGGCAAATGTTTGATTTCATGAGGGCAGCCATCTTTTTGGTTGAAAGGAGGTGACAGGGAGCATGAGACACAGTTCCAACTGTCCTGTGTGCTGACCACCCCTCCCAGTTGCTAGGCAACGTGAATAACAACATAGGAAATCCCATCATGCTTTGTACAGCATCAGGGAAAAAAAGCCCGGGCAGTTTTCTTTGATGGGTGGAGCTTAGCTAAAAATGCAGCTAAAAATGATGCTTTGGTAAGAAAAACAAAGTTCTGATGCTGTGAAACTGTTAAAGAAACACCAAGCCTTTTCAGTTCTGCTGAGTAGATTTTTAGTCCGGAGGTTCACTTTAAAGTTTCTTCTTTAGGCATGTTGAGGGCATATTCACAGTGGGATGTAGTGTTTTAATGCGACGTTAAAGTCGCAACGTGTCTGCGTTTAGAGGTAAAGCACTGTAAGCAGTGAGTTACCACAACGCAACAATTTCACTGCGACGTATAAGACTTTATAACACAGCTCCGCAACGTGGCATTGTGAATGCGACCTCAGAACTGGATCAGCTCCAGTTCTGTATGATGACTGAAGAAGAAACTTGTGGTACGTACCTATTAGGGTGTGGCTTGCGAAAGGGAGCTTGTTCTTGTTCTTATCCTCATGATCATGTGCGCATACTAGTTGGAGCATATAATTTGGGACATATGTAATAATTTGATTTTCCAAATTTTTGGTTTGATCAGCAGAGAGAGAGAAACCTCTGAGGTAGTGACCCCTAGTTCCCCATGAATCAGAAACCTCACATTGACAGTATGTAATGTCATGGGAACTAAAATTTCCCTTTTCAGACAAATCTTAGTATTTTTCAAGCATTAGAATCCCCCATGGATCCATTCAGTTTAATCTGCTTAGTGTTCATAATAACTGTCCTTCCATTACTAATGTTGGCTTTAACTGATTGTTTAACTCTTGCATATTTCCACAGAGAGTAAAAATTATGTAACATAGATTGAGAGGCAGACATTTTGTGTCTTATATCAGCTGAAAATGTTCTCCTCATATGTCATAATGAACATCACACTGGCTGGACGTGGCATATATGGAAAAAAAAGGCGCCTAGAAAAAAGGGTGCGGGGACTGCCGCTAGTAAAATAGCTAACATTAGTGATATTGTGCTACTGGATTTTGATAGTAAAATATTGGTAACATTTACCAATATTTTTTACTATAGCTAAACCTAACCCTGCTCTGGTTTCTCCTAACCCTGAGACCCCCCCTTCCCTTTTGGTGGTGCCTAACTCTGAGACCCCTGGTCATGCCTAACCCTAAGACCCCTGGTCATGCCTAACCCTAAAACCTGTGCCTAACCCCAACCCCCCTCCCCCCCGGAGGTGCCTAAACCTAAGCTCCCCTGATGGCACCTAGCCTTACCCTCTGAAGCATTACCCCATCCTTCTTTCGCGAAACGGCGATATACGGTAAAAAAGTAAAATTCAGCGCCTTGAAGCGCCCAATTAGTCACAAGAGGGTGCAATGTCGGCAGCCAGAGACACCCGATAGAACTGCTGCATTGCATAGCCTACTGGGGCATATAGTATATATGAAAGTATACTTTGGCACCTAAAACAATCATGAGGTAAGGTAAATCAAAGAGATATAGAGCTTGATTAACTAAGACAAATAGCATGCCTTATCTGTGGGTGATAAGTTGAAGACCTACAGATTTTTAAAGTGAACCTCCAGACTAAAAATCTACTCAGCAGGACTGAAAAGGCTTGGTGTTTCTTTAACAGTTTCATAGCATCAGAACTTAGTTTTTGTTACCCAAGTCTCATTTTTAGCTGCACAGTAGAAAACTGCCCGGGCAGTTTTCCCCTAATGCTGTGCAAAGCATGATGGGATTTCTGATGATGTTGTTCTCCTTCTGCTGCTTTGAAGCAATATATATATATTTTTTTTGGAATTTGAGATTTGAAGCCTAGCGCACGCAGCTGGGAGGGTTGATCAGGACACAGGACAGTTGTAACTGTGTCTCATGCTCCCTGTCCCCTCCTTTCAACCAAAAATATGGCTGCCCCCATAACAAAGATGGCTGCCCCCATGAAATCACAAACATCTGCCTGTTCTTTTAAAACAGAGTGGGTAAGAGATTATATTACCGATCTATTTTAATCAACATAAGTAATGTAATTTAATGACAGTATGTTTGTTTAGGCTGAAGTTCCCCTTTAAGTATGCAGAGGTTTACATAAGGCTTTCCAAAAATGGTGGGTAAACTGCATGACCCTGTCAGATGTGATGTTCATTGGCACCCCATGATTTCTTATGTAGTATTTGATAACTATAAAGATGGTTTCTGGTGCTAATGGGATACCTTTTATTGGTAGGAAACTTCAAATATAGATCTTCCTGTGGGAGATGAATGAACCAAATTTGACCTCACAGTGTCATGGCTGCTGTTTACATTTCATATAATTGCAGCTCTGTAATTGAAAATAAGTATATGAGACTGCAAGAACGATATGTTTTCTTTTGTTTTTGTAATCGCAAGCGCATGTAGTTTTAAAAACGCATCGTTTTGCCTGCGTTTTTGATGCGTTTGCGTTTTTCTTGTAATTGCTGATTGGCTAAAGAATCCTTTGTTTTTTTTCTAGTTTACATTTCAACAGGAAGCAGGAAATTGCAGTCTTTTGGGATACTGACTTCTGAAAAACGCAATGGAATCGCATTGCATTTTGTTTTTTCATGCATTTTTCAAGCGCTGCTTTTAAAAAAGCGCAGCAAGCACTGCGATTGCGTTTTTCTAAAAACGCATCGCACCAGTGTGTACAGGTCATCAAGATTTTCATTATTTTTCAAAAGACCTTGTGATTTTAAAAACGCATGCATTTTTAAAAAGGCAGCGCAAGCGCAACAGTGTGTACAGGCCCTTAATCTGATGTGATACTTGGCAGAAGTTCAGCTGGCAAAACAAAAGGTTTGTAGTTTTGTCAGCGGTAGGTGGAAGGGAAGTCAAGTGTGCTTGTGGTCCAGTTGATAGTTGGATTATTAGCTTGGAACCGTGGAAACCCCAGGATGACAAGGTATAATGGAGATAAAAAATGTCCAGTTTTATTGGTTCTACATGGACAGATAAGGTAGACATAAGTACAGAAGTTTCCACAAAAACTGCTCCATCAACCAGATGAATAAAAAAACTTGTTTTCTCAGGAGCAGGAGAATATGAACATGAAAAGCTAAGGTACTATCGTTGAGGCAGCTACATGCAATTAAACTGAGGATATCCATTGTATCAAGCTTTCTACCTGAAATGACAAAGGGCTTAGATTTTCTAGTAGTTTTGTAACAAGTAATAAAGAAACAGTTTGCAATTTCATATAATATATCTATAATTGTTATTTTTTTGACACGTATGTGAGTCTTATTGAACCACTTCGACTATTGAGGAATTTAGGGCTTAGCAAACAGCCAATGTGAGTGCCAAATCTTTTAAAGATTTCCAGAACTCCTATTCGGGCCTGTTAATTCTTCAGAAATTCAGATAGACCTATGTGGAACTGATATTTTAGGGCAGAGTCCTTCCAAGAGATATTGCTATCTGTACTGCTATGTAGGCATCGAGGGGCCTGCGACCCTGCTGCAGATGCTGCACCATACATTCTGCAGTTAGGGTCTGCTGAGGCCTATAATACAGGCAATATATTGCTTAAAGGAAAGCAGTGGTCTTATGCTGGGTACACACATTGAGATTTCCCGCTCGATCCTGAGCTCAATCCTGGTCGATTGATTATTTCCGACATGTCCGATCGATACAGCCGTCAATTTACTCATGTTAAGTATGCAAAATAAACGGCTGTATCGATCGAAACTCGATCGAACATGTCGGAAATAATGGATCGACCAGGATTGAGCGGGAAATCGCAACGTGTGTACCCAGTATTAGCCAGAAGAGGGCTACTTTGTCCCAGCAGTCTGTCAGTCAAGACAGCTTGAAGGAAATTATAAATTCAAATTGCATAGTCTTGTCAGCAAAGGTTTGATGCTGGAGGCCAAAGTAGAGCTGGCATGTATTTTTGAAGTCCTAAATTTAGTTCAGTCACTGGAGAATTGATTAGGAATAAGGACTCTAGATTCAGGTGTGGGAAAAATGGTAGCTGGGTGCACTGCAGGTCCCACTAGGGGAATAACAGGTGGGGAAGCTACAGATTGATCTAGTTTAAGGTGACCATTAACTGTTCAATTTTTTCACCAAATATGATCTTTCAATGCATTTTTATGATTGCATTGTATAGAAAATTCGCCGTTTATGAGGGCAATCGATAATTCTTTGGTCGTTCACTAAATAGGATCACATCGATCCAGTTCGAAGTTGGAATTTGTGGTTGAAGAACGAATTGTTTAGTAAATAAGAACAATCAATAATTGCCTTCAGATTACTTACGATCATTCAAATCGTAATTTAGTGAAAAAAATTGTACAGCTAATGGGCACCTTTAGACATAGTTCATTTAGCCCTCTAACTGGTAATAGCCAGTCTGTGGTTTTTTGAAGGAATCAGTTAGCACTACTTGTATGCAGAGTCTCCATGTTCCACGCCATATTATTCTGCCATCTTACCTGGTGGAAAAGTTTGAGAGGAAAACCTACAATACACATATTAATGTAAAATCCTCTGGAAAGTTTGGACAATAAACAGGAAAACATCCACATCTTGATACCATGGTAATACGCTATATCTGACTAATTGTAGATATTACACCACTATTGCATTTTTACACATAGAAGCATTGTTATGAAATTAATTGCTTAGGAAAATGACGTACATTTTGCGAGTAAACGCTCACTTCCTCAGACAGAAGGATTACACAGATTACAACAGTGTCAAGTATGAAAGCAACCACCCAAACTCACAGGAAATCAAGTTTATAGTTAGTGCTCAACATAAACACTGAGCATAAAATAAGAGTCCATTCCACTGGTATAAGGTGAAAAAAGAAAAGTCTCATAGTGAGTGTTCAAGAAGAGTAGAGGCGCTGCAGACCATGTGGTGTGCGAGACACGCAACACAGGATCCTACTTGCATCTCTATCATTAAACATTTTTACATGTAAATGATCTAAAAACTGTTTTTGTGTTTAACTTGAAATAAAAAAAACAAAAAACAAAAAAAGACACAGTTCTAATCTAATCGAGGTCTAATTCCAGAGCTAGCCTATCCTCTATAATAAAACCCCTGTGTCTGTGCCTCCTGTCTCTGTGTAGCGTTGTACGTGCTTTTGGCCACTGCGCATGTGCGCAGCACTGACCCAGAGACAGGAGGCCGGGACGGGGCCAGGGAATCGAGCAGGCGGCCGGATATGCGGCGGGTGAGCGGGCAGCAGTGGCGTGCGGCGGTGGGTGAGCGGGCGGCGGCGAGTGAGCGCAGTGCGCAGTGTACGGGCTGCCAATAGATCCCTCTCTGATCAGATTAGATCAGAGAGGGATCTATCTGTCGGTCGATCTGGTGGCAATCGAACAGTGTATGGCAGCATTTTAGTCCACAAAATTTGGAATTCAATTCTGTGCACAATTTAGGAATTTTGGCTGATTCAGAGTTTGGCAATTCTGACCATCCCTAATAGGAAGCAACAAGAGAGTTGTCCTAGAAGCAGCATAACTCTGGTCATGTTTAATCTTTCCTGCTCTACACTGGACCCTGTTCCAGGAAATATGATCATTTGTTGCTATTATATTCTGAACAGCGGATACTCTACTTTTCCCCACCCATCTGCATGGGACAGTACAGACTGCATGACAGAGAGCACAGCAAGTGTATCTCAACAAGGATAAGACTGCTTCAAGACACGACACAGAACATTTATAGTGTGCTTGTCTCCTGACACACTCAAAGCGCCAGAGCTGCAACCACTATGGTGCGCTCTATAGACAGTAGCAGTATTAGGGAGTCTTGCCCAAGGTCTCCTCACTTAATAGGTACTGGCTTACTGAACAAGAAGAGCCGAGATTCGAACCCTGGTCTCCTGTGTCGGAGGCAGGCTTCAGGCATTAGAAATCGATTGGGTGTACAAACATTTACACATGCAGTGGTGAAAACTGTATTGTCAAAAATACAGAATTGTACAGTATAATATTTTAAAGTGCAACTCTTACACATCCTCTATAATAATCTCCGTGTCCCTGCGTGTGCTGTGCGTCTGTCTCTGTGTAGCGTTGAACTGCTCTCAGAGACAGGAAGGCGGGACCAGGGAGCCGAGCAGGCAGCGTGCGAATGGGCGGCCGGGTGTGCGGCAGGTGAGCGGGCGGCTGGGTGTGTGGCGGGTCAGCTGGCGGCCTGGTGTGCGGCGGGTGTGCGCGTGGTGGCGGGTGGCGCTGAGAAACACAGACCTAGAGTCCGTTTTTAAACGGGCTTAGGTCTACTAGTGTCCATATAAGCTTGTAAGCTTATACTTAACTGGAACAGATGAGATTATAATGAAACAGTTATAAATAGCTTGTATCCTTCTGTTAACAACGCTGCTGCTATTTATTGCCCATTTCCCCTCAGACAGACAATTTGCAAGTGCTTATACTTCACATTTCCCATGGAATTTGCAGGAACACATTGCTTTCAGGTTCCTACAATTGTTTCAGGCCAAGGGTTTCCTTTTGTGCATTTACAGCTTCCAATAGCCTAAAAGGGAGATCATAACATCTTTAGCAAGCCTGTACCAGCTCTTGAACATTTACTGCTGGTATGGTATTGTTCTTGTCCAAATTTGTCTTTAAAGTACACCTAAAGTGAGAGGCATATGGTGGCTGCCATATTTGCTTTTTAAACAATACTAGTTGCCCGGCAGTTCTGTTGATCTCTTTGGTTGCAGTAGCGTCCGAATCACACACCTGAAACAAGCATGCAGCTAATCCAGTCAAACTTCAGTCGGAAACATCTGACCTGCATGTTTATTCAGGGTTGCTATATCCACTCTGTAGCACTGTGCATATGTTTGCATTTGCTAACCAGACCGCAGTGTTCTAAGGGGAGTATGTGTGGAAGGAGCGCCTAATGCTGTCTTATTATAAGGCAATGAGTGGCTGCTCCCCCTATTCCATACACTGCTGATTATTTGGGGTGATTTGTGATTGAGGAATATGAATTGTCTAATGCGGCAAGGAGCGGTAAGAGGCGGTGCACATGGTGGGAGGGATAGAGAAGAATGCACAGAGATCATTGAAAGTCACCATTCTGAACAGCGCAGGCTATTCTTTCTGGAGCCTCGGCTGGGGGAGCTGCGATTTGTCCAACGAGCCTCTAAAGCTAGTACTTCCTTAATTACGACAAGTCGACTCAAAATGACGACTCATCATTTTAATTACAAGTCCTTTTGAGTCCCTTTTCGAGTGCGTTCGAAATCGGTATTCATGATCGCAGCTAACAAATGACAACTTCGACCTCGAAATGACCGTTTTTGGTCAAAAAAAACAACCGATTCATAATTTTGACATCGTGAAGAGCACCACTGATGTCATCCACCATATGCCTTCAGTGATGAGCTCCGGATCAAATTCGGATGAAATCCAAATGAGTGTCGGGTTAAAGAAGAAGGCTGCTGGGTAAGTTTAACCCCCCCCCCCCCACCAACACACACACACGCTCATCTGCACTAAATAGGAGGATGAAATCCAAATGAAACTCATTCGGATTTCATCCGGAGCTCATCCCTACATGCCTTCTCACTTCAGTTGTGCTTTACGGCGACATTTCCACTGTAGTATTGTGTTTTCATATCAGGAAAATCGTGAATTTTCTGAAAATAAAAAAATTGAGTGGTATTTAACATGCGTTTCTATGTAAATTTTCACTTGAGATTTTTTTGCAATGCCCCCAATTTACATGTTTTGCCAACATAAGTACCTTTTTCCAGTAAGAAAACTGATGTGAAAATTTGCATTGTAGTGTGATTTTTGCATTGTATATGAAAAATCCGATATGGAAGATGATCTGTTTGACAATGTGTGTTCTGGAAAAATCAGGTAAAAAGGGCAGAGGAGCCCTAATGGAAAAAATGGCACCGCCAGAGGCATCTATTATAAAAGGCACGATTAGTGACAAAGCACTGAAATTTAGTATCTAGTGCTGAAATGTAATTTTTTCCCCCTAAAATCACAGCTTTTTTAATGCAGCAAAGAAGTTACATTTGGCCACATATTGCGGCTTTGCATTAGAGGGGGGGGGGGGGGGTGTTAAGGTTTAGGAGGGGCTAGAGTTAGGTGTCATGGGGGGGGGGAGTAAGGGTAGTAAGGGTTAGCTACCACCCGGGGGGGGGTCAGTTGTTTTAGGGTTAGGAACTACTAGGGGGATCTTAGGGTTAGGCATCGTTATATGGAGGGTTCTGTGTGAGAGTAGGGTTAGGTTTAGTCATAGTTAATTATCTGTAAACTTAGTAATATTTTATTCTCGCAATCCAGCAGTAGAATATCACTAATTTTAGCAATATTCTACTAGCGGCAATCCCCGACCCGTCCTAGGTCACAACAATTGGACTCCTATTTGCTGTAACTCAGTTCCCCTGATTTTTGGTCAAGGGGAACAATTTTTCTCTAAATGTATTTTAAATCTATATTTTACTGTTCACTACCCAGCACCCATTCTCACGTGACCCCTGCCCTCCAAGTGCCTAACAATAATCTCCCTCTCCTAATTCCTAACACTATCTCCAGCAACCAAAAACGTCTAGTTGAAGTCAATCATCTACGATCGGCTACAACCATTATATCCTATGTAGTAGCTTAACGGCTAGTATTTGAATTGGGTGCCCAACTCACTTCTTGGGCGCCTGCTTACTGGTAATTAACACAAGCGTCTATTATACGTCTGCTGATCCTCATGCCCAAATGACCTTATCCGCCAGCAGGGCAATTTACATTTTGAGAGACTTTAGACACAAGTTCTTGTGCCCTAAATTCCACCGAACCCGCAAATCATCATGCAAATGTTGGTTTTGTCCGCCAAACTGCACTGCAAGTGTGCTGAATGCCCTGATAACATGGCTGATCCAGACCTCACCTCTCCTCCCCTTGTGCGCATCATCCTGGAGCCATAATGATGTCACCACCTTCGGAACATATAGAGATGAATGTGCAGGCAAGATGGGACTGCCCATCCATCCCGCTCTCTATGCTGCCTCAGCAATGACCAGCCTGGCAAGGAAGCATAGAGAGATATGCAGCCAGCCCATCCAACTTCCATGCTCCGAAGGAGTGATGAAAGCACGGCTCAAGGATGGTGAGCATAAGTTTGTGAACTAAGCTCATGTCTAGTGTGCCTAGTGCTAAATCCAACCCTGAGCACCAGAGATGCATGCTAGTAAACGCTGAGCCTGTCTTTAGAGGAAGTGTCTAAACCCATAAATCTCAGTCATGGCTGGTCATAAATACCAATTTTTTTTTTGCATTTTACAAATACTCTATTCTAACTGGGTTCCTCGGTTCTCTGCCCTCACCTGGGCTTTGATTCAAAACTGGAAAAAAGTAAAGATGAATTCTCTAATGGAACAGCTGTAAAAATACTCCATTTGACAGAATGCAACAATCTCCCATTTGTAGCGTGTTTAATCCCAGTGAATAACAAAGTACTATATGTTTTGAGTGATGCAATGATTACAATGCTGCAGTGATCAAGGCTGAATTTTAGAGAACAAGGCATGTCTGATGGGGAGAGGTTATGCTATTGTTTCTCAAGTCTTAAAACAAGTTAGCTGTCTTTTAAAGCCTCTGTGGATTAGGTGAATATATCCTCACACACTAAACTGCTTAGAGCTTATGGGGTCAACAATCAATGGCCTTGACTATACCAAAACCTGTAGTGACTTGCCTCCCCGTCTTTGAAATTGTCCACAGCTCTGCACCTGTATAAGCCTCTGTATACTACCTTTGTGTGTCAGCTACTGTACAGCACTTTGTTCTTATCCTAAGAGGAAAAAAAATGTGAGATTTTTTGTTTTCAGTAAACACAGCATCTCAACTAATTGTGCATTTGTGATGTCACACTTTTGTTTAATCCTTGTTTTTTTTTAAAGATTAACTTTTTCATTACCATCTGTTTCAGTACTTTTTACTTAAAGAGAAACTCCGACCAAGAATTGAACTTTATCCCAATCAGTAGCTGATACCCCCTTTTACATGAGAAATCTATTCCTTTTCACAAACAGACCATCAGGGGGCGCTGTATGGCTGATATTGTGGTGAAACCCCTCCCACAAGAAGCTCTGAGTACCGTGGTACTTCTGGCGGTTTCCTGTCTGGGAACCTTGCTGCATTGTGGGAAATAGCTGTTTACAGCTGTTTCCAACTGCCAAAAAATCATGCAGCAGCTACATCACCTGCCAACAGTAAAAATGTCACCATGTAATAAATGTCAGAATGAAAATCAGGGATTTAAAAGATTTTACAATGGGCAAACACTGACTAAATCATTTATACATAATGATACATACGTAAAAATGAAGCACTTTTTTATTATTTTCACTGGAGTTCCTCTTCAAGTACCCTGGTAAAAAAAAAAAGCTTAAAAAAAGGTGAACATCTATTCATATTCACATGTGGGCACTTATATTTTCCTGTGAGAGAAATGCACTTAGAGGAAGCAACAATTTGGCTGTTCATTTATGAGCACCCAAGTCACTTGTTGTTTAAGATGTTGCCAGGAGAGTACTAGGATTGTAGGAGATATTTACTGAAAATAAGACTGTGTATTATATTCATTTTTGCTCCAAAAGATGTGCTAGGGCAGTGATGGCTAACCTTGGCACTCCAGCTGTGACAAAACTACAAATCCCATCATGCCTCTGCACCCCCCCCCCCCCCTGAGTTATGCTAAGAGCTGTCAGAGTATTGCAATGCCTCATGGGACTTGTAGTTCCACCACAGCTGGAGTGCCAAGGTTAGCCATCACTGTGCTAGGGCTTCTATTCCAAGAATGTATTATATTTCTATTCGGAAGTGTTTCTCAGCAGAACATTTCCTTTTGCTTTGTACTGGGCTGTTGCTGTGTTGTGTGTCCTCCTACCTTCCCCATTTTGCCTTCTCTTCCTCTGCTGGATCCTAAGGTACGCTACTGTACTGATCAGACACCTGCCCAATCATTTCTGCACACAGCTGATAACCTTGCTGTGTGCTGGGATGACAGGACCAGCACCTGATCAGCACTGCATCACTGAGTCCCCGCCTGGTGGCCGCTGCTTTCTTTTCTTTAACTGCTGCTAGGGCTTATTTTGAGGTAGGGCTTATTTTCGGGAAACAGGGTATATATATATATATATGTATATGTGTGTGTATATGTATATATCTATATATATCTATATCTAGATAGATAGATATAAATACCCATTCAATGACTCCTATCATAATAGTTACGAGGATAAGTAATACCTTACATCGTAATTGGGCAAGGTCTGTACTTTAAGGTGGAAGCTCAATGTCAACTTCAGTGATCATTATTTTTGTAAAAATTGGACTTGGAAGGTGCCATTCCTAAATAAACTCCTCCAGCATCATACTCCATTAACAAGAGTAACTAGGAGGGTTAAAACAATAAGCTAAGGGTTTGATTAAAAGATAACTCCCTATTATTCAAGTACTTGTGTCACATGATCAATGAGATAAGGTTTCTTGTCGGATATTAATAACTTGAATAATAAGGAATGTTAGAACAAAACCTAATGCATTCAAAAGATCTACTATCTGACTATTAGATATCATTGCACACTATTTTTCATTGCACATTATTATTATTATTATTATTATCATTGCACATTATTATTATTAGCAAAGTCTTAGCTTATTGTTTTAACCTTCCTAGTTACTCCTGTTAATTGTCTGAAGAAGCAGGAGACCTACCTGCAAAATGTGTCTCAATGTTTTGTGGAGTATACAATAAAATTTGCCTGAATTAGACAATTCAAGTCTAACCAAGTCCACCACTACCTCACATTTTTAAACTGTTTTTAGTGTATTTTATTCTCCCCGGTGCCTCTGTTCTGTCCTGTTACGCGCAGTGATGCCTGACTCCAACAACCTCAGAAGAGGGTGTCAGAGGGCAATTAGGAAGATCGGAGAGGGAGAAAGGAGAACGGGGGAGCGGTGGGCATCAGGACGGCTCCCCATACATGCCTGCTCCCCCCGTTTCTCCTATTTACTTTGGCTCTGGTATATGTTAACATTAACAAATAAGACCTATATGATAGAAACAACATTAAGAGTCTATCAAACACATTTTTCAGTAGCAAAATACATATATTTACACAGATCTGGACACGAGTCCTGAAAGAGGGACAAATGAGGAAGACCGAGGTATTTAGTTCCCAAAGAGGGACTCTGAAACTCCTTGAATTGGAAGTGAGTAGGAAGAGAATCTGTAGGATGCCTGAACAGAGAGGAACATGGAGGCTGCCATATATATTTCCTTTTAAACAATTCCAGTTGCCTGGCAGGCCTGCTGATGTCTTCGACTGCAGTAGTGTCTGAATTGGACATCTGAAACAAGCATGCAACTATTCTAGTTAGACTTTAGTCAGAAACCCCTGATCTGCATGCTTGTTTAATGTCTATTGCTGAAAGTATTGGAGGCAAAGGATCAGCAGGACAGCATGGCAATTTGCTTTGTATTAAAAGATATAGAAGTTAGCCTTCATCTTCCTCTCAGGTCAGGTGTGCCTTGAGTTGTGAGGCTCATTCATCAAGAGAGTTAGCTTTTCTGAGGAATCAGTAAAAAACCCTGTTTTTCTCTCAACAGCTGTACTGGCGGTTCAGACAGTCGACCCCCAACGATAAACAATGGCCACGGCGCTTAAAGTGAACCTAAACTGACCCCCAAAAAAGTTTCACTTACCCGGGGCTTCTACTAGCCCCCTGCAGCCACCCGTGCATGCGCCGGGACAAACCGATCCTCCTGTCCCCTGAAGCGAGTCAGTTTCGTTTTAGGCGCCTGGCCAGTCGATGGCCACTGCACCTGCGTGGCCCTGGCAGTGCGCGTCCTTGATCATGCTCCTATCGCCAGGAAGCCACTAAATGCTTTTCTGCAAGCGTGCAGAAAAGCGTTTAGATGAGATGCCACTTCCTACCCATGTAAACCAGCCCAAAAACTGATTGGCTGCTCCAGGCTACTGCACCACCTTTACTACAATGTAATTTGCCCCTTTACTTTGGCCTTGATTAAAAAGACTCTGAAGCTTCAAAAAATCCCATTTTTACTTTAGAGTCTTCTTTAGAATTAACGCCCTACCTGAAACGCCGCATCCCTGCGGCTGAACTCGCAATTAAAACCCCCCGAAATCCCGGGGCAAAAATCCAACTTTCCAAGTCGTGGATTTTGCTGCAAAGGGGGGTGCAGAGCTTTGAGCTGTAGCTCTGCCTACAGTACAATCAACCTGCGCTGATCACCACCTTTCCCTGCCCCTCTCAGTGAAAGAAGACTGAGAAGGGCGGGGAGAGGCGGCGATCAGCGCAGATTGGCATGAGTAGAGGCAGAGCTACTGCCCAAAGCTCTGCCTCTAGACGGAAGGAGCCCCAGATCGTTCCCCGTGGATTTCGGGGGTATTAATTGGAAGTTCAGCTGCGGGGATGTGGCGTTTCAGGTAGGGCATTAATGCTAAAGAAGACTCTGAAGGAAAACGTTTTTTGTTTTTTTTTGAGGCCTCAGTATCTCTTTAATTAAGTCTTTTGCCTTATATCTTCTAAAGCAGAGGTTTAACAGACGCACACTTTTCATTCACTTTATTGGTCGTGGCTATTAATATAAGGTAATTCATGATGAAGCTTCTCGGGTTGTTTTTTGGCAAACTCCTAGTTTCTGACTTACTTCTACAGCTTTTCTGGTTTCTCCCAAGGAACCTCAAGCACTGAGTGACACAAGGAAATGAAGTTAGTTGTTCAATCCTCTGCTGCTTAGCAGATACAGATGTCTTCATAATTGACTGATGCAGCAAGGCCTGAGGCGCAGGTGGGCTCCGTAGTGACTTGTGTTCTGGCAGGCTAAGCCTTTAGAATGACACACAGACACAATCGGAATGTCATTTATTTAGACAAACACAATGAAACAAGCAGTTCTCTTCCTGTCTGAGACCCATAAATTAAACAGAATTACACCTGCCCCAGGCCGTGTACACATTATTTTATTAGCATTTGGACAGATAAACCTGCAAAACGAGAAATATCCTGTTGTCTTTCACACACTTATACTTAGTATATTTGTGCTGATTAATCATTGTTTTACAATATCCTACATATATTATATATTGATGTGACAACCCTTTTGCCTTTAAGACAGTATAAATTCTCCCAGATACACTTATAGGGCTGGGGCACACCAAGACCGCTTCTGACTGAGCGCTTCTAACAATGCTAGCGCTTTAAAAAGTGCTTGACTAATGTATTAGAATGGGATGGATCAGCTAACTTACCAATCTCACATCCAGCCTGATAAATGTAATAAAATTTGGTCGATATGGGTTGATTCCTCAGACACCGTTATACCTAACCTAGATATCGACCTCTCCGTCCAAGATATAGTCTTATATTTGTGTTTGAATTATGATCTATGCCAGTGACCAATAGGAGTTCCTTGATTTCTTGCCTTCTTGAACACATTTGGATGATATTGGCCTCAGTTCACTAAGATCATACTGGAGATAAGGCAAGAGAAAACTTGCCACCACACAGTGAGAGAGTTATCTTATCTCTTCATTCCTTAAGTTACCTCCTCTGTAGTTAAGTTACCTCCTTTGTGGTTATTTTCACACACAGTTAATTAACAGCCTGTCTTTAACTTTAGAAGTCTGGAGTTATTTTAAGGATTGAAGAGTTAACTGAAAGACAGAAGAGTTAACTTTAGGTTTGCCTGAGGTAAAATGTTTCCTGAATACTACATGCCTCATCACCATGGTGATAACTCTAGAAACGTTATTAACCTTCCTGGCGGTAACCCCGAACGTAGTTTGGGGTAAGCCATGCAGGAGGTTTTCTCAGGCCCTGCTGGGCCGATTTGCTTAATTTTTTTTTTTTTTTTGCTGAACGCAGCTAGCACTTTGCTAGCTGCGTCAGCACACCGATCGCTGCTGCCCCGCGCTCGATCGCCGCTATCCGCCCCCCCCCCCCCAGACCCCGTGCGCTGCCTGGCCAATCAGTGCCAGGCAGCGCTGAGGGGTGGATCGGGACTCCCAAAGACGTCACGACGTCGCTGACGTCATCCCGCCCCGTCGCCATGGTGACGGGGGAAGCCCTCCAGGAAATCCCGTTCTTTGAACGGGATTTCCTGATCGAAGCGGGTGGGGGGATGCCGCTGAACAGCGGCTATCGGAGATCGCCAAAGGCGATCGAAGCGGGCGGGGGGATGCCGCTGAGCAGTGGCTATCATGTAGCGAGCCTTTAGAACTGCTGTGCTGCCTCCTGGTGGAAAACATTAGACTGCCAGGAGGGTTAAAGACATGAGATAAGCTTAGTGAATTGAGGCCATTGTCTGTATAAGTTTGCCAGCAACTCTGTAACACTTTCAAAATTTGATTAAGGTCTGGACTGTAACCCACCCAGGTTAATGTTATTGTTTAACCTCCTTAGCGGTATGGACGAGCTCAGCTCGTCCATTCCCGCCGGAGGGTGCCGCTCAGGCCCTGCTGGGCCGATTTGCGCCAAATAAAAAGGAGCACACGCAGTCGGCACTTTGCCAGCCGCGTGTGCTACCTGATCGCCGCCGCTCTGCGGCGATCCGCGAGCAGCGGCGAAAGAGGGGCCCCCCAGCCGCCCGAGCCCTGCGCAGCCGGACCAATCAGTTCCGGCCAGCGCTAAGGGCTGGATTGGAGGCGGCTGACGTCAGGACGTCGGCTGACGTCCATGACGTCACTCCGCTCGTCGCCATGGCGACGAGAAAAGCAAAACAAGGAGGGCCGCTCATCGCGGTCCTTCTTGTTACTTCTGATCGCCGGAGGCGATCAGAAGTACGCGGCAGGAAGGCCCTCTAGTGGGCTTTCATGCAGCCAACTTTCAGTTGGCTGCATGAAATAGATTTTTTTTATAAAAAAAAAACCCTCCCGCAGCCACCCTGGCGATCTTGATAGAACGCCAGGGAGGTTAATGTTATGTTTCTGATTACTCCTTTATTGGAGTTTTGTTGATAAGATATATATGTATAGCTACACAAAAACGCCCCAAAATCGCTAGGTATAAATAGAAAATCAATCGGCACATGACTAGAATCGCCTTGAAAAATTACTTCAAAAAGCGTTGAGCGTTTACGATTACGCTAGTGCTTTTAGATGTGCACTGGCCCATACACAGATAAAGCTTTTGCAGACATATGTCCAGTAGAGATGTAGGGTTCTAGGCGAACTTTGGGGGTTCGCGTTCGCCTGGACCAAGCGAACTTTTGCGGAAGTTCGATTCGCCCCATAATGCAGTATGAGGGTCAACTTTGACCCTCTGCATCACAGTCAGCAGGCACATTGTAGCCATTCAGGCTACACTAAGCCCTGGAGCCCCCCCCCCCCCTTATATAAGGCAGGTTTGCTGGCCATTACACCCACTCGTGTGTGAGAGACAGACTAGGGACAGCTGCTGCAGACTTGTTCTCCTAGGGAAAGATTAGTTAGGCTCTTGGCTTGCTCCTGGCTGATTCTTATTGCTAAAATAGCACCCCTCAACAGCTCTTTTGAGACCTCTAATGTTTTCCTGATGTGTTTTTGTGTGTGTGTGTGTGTGTGTTGCTCACTGAATTATACAGCTGGACTATTATACTGAATTATACAGCTGTACAACTCACTGTTGCAGCTGGACCTTGGTAATTGTTATTACTGTGCCAGCCAGGCCCTTCCTAACTTTCTATACTGGGACACCTACCTATGCCTGCCTAACTACTGGGGCACCTACTTACCTATACGGGGACATCTACCTACCTATACTAGGGGACCTACCTATGCCTACCTACCTATACTGGGTCTCCTACCTATGCCTAGCTTACTACTGGGTCTCCTACCTATGTCTAGCTAACTACTGAGGCACCTACCTATGCCTACCTACCTATACTGGGACTCCTACCTATGCCTAGCTAACTACTGGGACACCTACCTATGCCTAGCTAACTACTGGGACACCTACCTATGCCTACCTACCTATACTGGGTCTCCTACCTATGCCTAGCTAACTACTGAGACACCTACCTATACTGGGTCTCCTACCTATGCCTAGCTAACTACTGGGACACCTACCTATGCCTACCTACCTATACTGGGTCTCCTACCTATGCCTAGCTAACTACTGGGACACCTACCTATGCCTACCTACCTATACTGGGACTCCTACCTATTCCTTCCTACCTATACTGGGTCTCCTACCTATGCCTAGCTAACTACTGGGACACCTACCTATGCCTACCTACCTATACTGGGTCTCCTACCTATGCCTAGCTAACTACTGGGACACCTACCTATGCCTACCTACCTATACTGGGACTCCTACCTATGCCTACCTACCTATACTGGGACTCCTACCTATGCATAGCTAACTACTGGGACACCTACCTATGCCTACCTACATACAAGAAGATAATAAGGTCATTGCTTCATTGTGGACAGACCAAATTTGATCAGCTGGACAGTCACTGTTGTTCTATCATTGAGCTACCACAGCCCGGCGACCATATGGGCTTGAAAACCGCCACGGCCTACACTCTCGCCATGGTGCGCACCAGTCCAGCATGGCCGTCACTACGCAAACAGCTGTTTGCGGTGCGTTACACAGTGAGTTTGGTGCGTCAGTGTGAAGCAGAACTCTAATTACACTCCCTGATTGATGTATACACATGCAAGATGTTTTTAAGCACTTTAGGCCTGCAATTTAGCATTCAATGTCATTTCTGCCCTTAAAACGCTGCTTTGCGCCACATCCAGATTTTTCCCCGGGACTTTGGGCATGTATCCCACTCCGCCATGTCCCCCTCCAGGTGTTAGACCCCTTGAAACATCTTTTCCATCACTTTTGTGGCCAGCATAATTTTTTCTATTTTTCAAAGTTCGCATCCCCATTGAAGTCTATTGCGGTTCGCGAACTTTTCGGCGAACCGAACCCTCCGCGAAGGTTCGCGAACCGAAAATCGGAGGTTCGCGACATCTCTAATGTCCAGTTCATGGTCAAACAAAGGCTTGGGCGAGCCTCTGGATCCTAATGAGGCTTCCCCTGTCCTTCTCCGTCCCTCTGTTAGCCTGCCCGGGTCCCCCGAAGTTCAGCGAGGTAAATATTTACCTACCGTGATCCTGCGCAGGCGCACTAGCAGCTCTTCCTTCGGGTTAAGGTGGAAATAGACGAACCCGATCGATCCGCTCTACTGCGCAGTCCTTTTGCGCCTACGCAGTAGAATGGATTCGATCGGGTTTGGCTATATCCACCCAGCCTGAACAAAGAGCTGCTACTACTACACCTGCGCTGGATCCCAGAGAGGTAAAAAAAAATCCAGCCTTATCAGGCTTGTCGGGGGAGAATTGCAGGAGGATTCGGGGGAGCCAGCGCTGGACTCTCTGCAGCTACAGGGATGGGGGAAGCCTCATTGGGACCCTGAGGCTTCCCCCTCCCGAGGTAAGTATCCCCCAGAGGTTTTTTTTTTTTATTACAGAGTCTCTTTAATGTTTCTTTGGGTCAAGGATTGGAGGTACAGATCAGGGGGGAATTTTCCTTTCCCGTTTAAAGAAAATTCCATTGGATACTTGGGTATAATGTCACCCTAAAAAATTTGCGGAAGTATATCAGGATTAGGAAATATTTAGAAAGGTGGTCAGGAGTTAAATTTTCATGGTTTGGCAGGACAGCCATAATTAATTCCTAGACTGTTGTTTTCTATGGCCATGCTGCCGATTAATTTGCCCCTTTGTTTCTTTAGTTCTTTGAGATCTATATTTCTAAGATTTATCTGGGATTTAAAGGCTCCTCAAATATCCTATAAGATTTTCGTTCGGTCTAGAGGGGGGGGGGGGGGGTTGCCAGATTCTAAGATCTATTATCAGGCCTGTATATTGAGTAGGTTATTGGACTAGGTATATGGGGATAAGGATAAAAAATGGGTAAGGGTGGACAAAGTATTGTCTGGAAGAGGTCTGGGAAGTGCTTTCTGGCTCCCTGGGAGATATAGAGGACTGGCCTCTATGGTGTATCAGTCTGGGTGCAGAATCCTTTGAAAGTTTGGGATCGCATAAATAGAAAGATGGGATGGGTTAAAGAGGGGCCTCCTCTGGCTGCTTTAAAGCAGAATGAAACCCAAGATTTCTTCTTTGCTCTAAAATATTAGTTACAGCATATTATATACAACCAGCATTTTTTTTACTAGAACAGCATTCAAAGGGTTACACACAGGACTTTAAAGTTCAGTGCAGAAAAATGTGCACGCATCCGAAGGGTAGATAATGTTATCTTTTGTTTACTTAATTGTATCATGAAAGGAATGTGACACATTTTCTGACTGTGCAGAAGCTCGTGGACACAGACAGAAACTCAAAGCATTTCTGTAACGATTGTGGAATTCTCTCCGTGATCAGCGCCCAGGACGTGCGCTGACACAAGCGTATAATTTGAGGGAACCCAGCAAAAGGTGCAACGCACCTGTAGAGGGAAATTCCTGTCGGCAGGTGGAGCTGTGGAGTGCAGAGGAACAGCTCCTCTGCCCTGCCTCAGACGCCAGACAGGAATTGTACGAAGGGTAGAAATGCAGGGCAAGATAGCCCTGAAAGAGAGAGATCAAAGCGACAGAGGGTATGTGTGTCCACCAATCTAGTCGCCACCCTGCGACGATGAACACACAACCATGAAGACCAGGTGAGAAGGCAATCGCCAGAGATGGCGATTGCTAACAGTGACACAAGACCGAATAAGCACAGATGAGGAATGTATGTATGTCCACCAATCTAGCCGCCAACCTGCGACGGTGGACACACAACAGAGGAAACCAAGAGAGAGCGCAATCGCAAGAGAAGCGATTGCGAAAGAGAATGAGCACAGGGACAGAATGTATGTATGTGCCCCAATCTAGTCGCCAACCCGCGATGGTGCACATACAACAGCAGAAACGAAGTAGGAACGCAATCGCGAGAGAGGCGATTGCCAGAGGTGACACAAGGCTTAAGCAAGACAGGGCATGAGAGTAGCAAAGGCACAGCAATAATACAATGAGAAGATAAGGAAAATAACAAATGCTAACTAAACGCGAACACCGCACTCATTCGCAACAGCGAACGCGTTTACTGCGCGGTCTCCGCGTGTTAAGCACAACAGAGACAAGCACGCCTAACTAACCACCGACAGACAAACATGAAACATAGGACGCGAGTGCTTGCTTAACGGTTACCTCACCGAGCCTCCAGCAAGCGTTCGTATCAGACAAGACAGATACACGAAAACAGAAATAAGTGAGAGATACGATCCACCGCTCTTTCCGCCAGAGCAAGTGTGATCCAAGTAAGGCAACAGAGCTTGCAGGATCCACTGCTCTTTCCGCCAGAGTGAGTGTGATCCAAGTATAGAAACAGAGCGAGCTGAATCCACTGCGCTTTCCGTGCGAGCAAGTGCGATCCAAGTACAGCAAGAGAGACAGAACAGGCAATACAAATAATACAATCCTGACTGCTCTAGCAAGGGTGCCTAGCGCAGTCCCAGGAATACTCTAAGCTAATCTTCAAACAATAAGCACGGCTGACACTCCAGGAGTGTTTCACAGGACAAACCCTTATGACCAGCGACATACTGTGGAATCACATGGTATATATAGAGCAAGCCTACAAAGGATGTGGCTAGGCAATTTGCATGACAAACGTATGCAAATCCCTCAGCAGCAGCAAGCTGCAAAACTGACAACAGGTCTCTTTTTCAGAGACCTGCAGAATGCAGACCTGAACAGTGGTCAAAAAGCTGCCTGCCTGCGCAAGCAGCTGAGCGGATCATTACAATTTCTGCCTTCAATACATAATGAATAAAACCAGTTATGAATAAAATGCAAAGTCAGCTCTCAAAGAAAAAAACTGTACCTTTGGGAACTTGTAATTTCTAAATGAATAATAGTACTTATGAACAAATGCAAATATGATAACTGTATGGTGTAATGATCGGTGTCAGCAACCAGAGAGAGAATCTGATCCTTGGCGATCCGCAGTATCCCCAAGAATACAGATATACCCGATTATTGAGGATCTGCGGAATCGTCAATAATCAGATATGTCTAACCTCTAGACACCAGAGAGAGTGTAAGTGTTTGGTGCAACAGTAAGAACTCTGAGTAAAGACCACCAGAGGTGCTGTCGGCCTATATTCCTGAGGAATTCACCCCTGAGCGGTGGGTGATATTCCTGTAGCCTGTGGACCCCTGAGCGAGGGACCAAGGCTGGGATGCAGGAAGCCCTGCTGCTAATATGGAAGGTTTTGCCCTGAACTGGGCTAACGTAACACAGTAATAACACAAACATAGTCTGGGGTGTGAGGTCCGTATTCACAACACCCTGGAACTAGTCTGGAGCATAACATAAATGATAATACAATTCCCTAGTCTTGGGTGTGAGGGCCTTGATCTCAACACCCTGGAACTATGCTAGAGAATACACAGAAGATACACCGTATTCCTAGTCTGGGGTGTGAGGGCCTTGATCTCAACACCCTGGAACTGGTCTAACAAATAATACAATTCAATTAGTACTTTAAGCTATCAAGAATCTGACTCAGTGTGGATTCCCAGCTCCAGCCGGTTCTGGCACACTGTCGGGTCTAGCTAAGGTCTGAGTGCCTTCACGCAAGTGTTAGCAATGGCAGACAACCAGCAACTGACAAGCAGCAGAATATATAGTTGCTGGACTCTGCCGCCCCGTCCGAGCCATTCAGCCAATCAGGAGTCCTGCAGGAATCAGCTGATCTTCCTGATCAGCTGACACTTCCCCTGCTGGTATAAAGGTCCTGAGTTCAGGCCCGCGCGCGCGTAGCTCTCCATCTGCTTATGTGCACTAACAGACCCAGCCACACCAAGCGCATGCTGCTGCATGCAAACCGCCGCGTTGGACGCGGAAACAGCCGCTTTGTTGTCAGGACATGCGGCGGCTTTTCCGCATTCCACCATACTACCAGACGCGTGTCCATGCGTGCAAACCGCCGCTTTGGACGCGGAGTCAGCCGCCTCGCTCTTGGCATATGCGGCGGCTTTTCTGCGTTTTCTCACATATGGCATATAAAAAATAGGAAAACATGTTTTTATTGAATATTATGTCAGGGTTTTATACTGCTTTAAGGCTCCTTGCACCCTGCAATTCCATTTTCTGATTCCGATTCAGTTTCCGATTCCGATTTTCAATTCTGATTTTCCCTGAATACATTCAACAGAAAATCGGATCAAAAAATGCAGCATGCAGTAAAGATTAAAAATCAGAATCGGATGTAAGAACCGGGAATGGAATCGAAAATGCATGCAGTGTGCAAGAGGCCTAACTGTTTTTTGTTTTGTTTTTTGGTACTTGGAATAGGGAGGGTGGATTTAGATAAGGCCAAGTACTGGATGAATGGTAGTTAAAAGATTTATCTGTATTTTGGAAATAAAGTGGTCAGTTCTCGTTATAGACAGTTGGAACATTTTTTATGCAGATTAGAAGTAATATCAGACCCATGGGTGATCTTTCCTGTTTTGAAAAACTTTTTATGATGACTGAAGCTCCTAGTCATACAATTTCCTTGTTTTATAGATTATTATTGGATAATTTTGGTGATGATTTTCTTGGGTATTTCCAGAGGTGGGAGGAGGATTTGGAAGTCTCAATTAGTGCTCAGCAAAGGGCTAAAATTTGTCTTTTGTCCCATGTGACCTTGATGAGTTCTAAGGCTAAGGAAATTCATTTTAAAGTTTAGACTAGATGTTATTGGACCCCTGTTAAATTGGCCTTGATGCATTCGGGAGCTGATGATACATTTTGGAGGGGTTGTGGTTCTAGGGACAAATTATTGCATATATTTTGTGGTTGTCTACGGTTAAGGCAATTTTGAGAGGGAGTTCTTTTGAGCATTAATAGGGTAGTTATCCATCAGGTTAAAAATGACCCATTAAGAGGTGCTTTTGCACAATTCTTCTATGTCTATTGGTAGGTATAAAAAAATATGTGCTGCCTCAACTGCTTATAGCAACCAAAAGTTTAATTCCAGTTCAGAATCAGAATAATTTATTTTGCCAAGTACAATGGGAGTTGTACCCAGAATTATTTTTGGCACATACAGTGTTGGTGATGGTATGGTACAGTATCAGACATGCAGTAGATATACACTTGAGTGGCATAACACATACTTCATAGTATACATAAAGAAGGCATATACATAGTAACAAAAACTAGAGGGGTCCTAGTGCTCTGGGAGCGGAGTTGCCACCCTCATTGGCGGCGTTCAACTACTCTGCAGCAACTCAGATGCCTGCGTAACGTCTGACAGTACACAGAGGAAAAAAAGAGAGAAGAAGGGGAGAAAGAAAGGAATAGAGAGAGAGAGAGAGAGAGAGAGAGAGAGAGAGAGAGAGAGAGAGAGAGAGAGAGAGAATGAGAAGGATAGTTGAGCCAGAGAGAGACAGAAAGTTCAGAGAGTCCTGATGCAGTTCATTGGAGATTCCACATCCTCCTTCAGTACTTGATTGGGTTAAAAAGGTGATTATAATAAAAGATGCAGAAGAACAGATTGCTTTACAGTTGGATAGGTTGGAAAGTTTTTGTTCAAAATGGATGGGATAGATTGAATGTATGGATTCAGAATACAAAGAGATCGTAGATTCTGGTGGGGGAAGTACTTGATAGGAGGATATGGTAGGAGGGAGGAGGTTTGGTTTGGGGTTTTGTTTTGTTATGGTTTATTTTCGGAATATTATATCTTTGTATTCTGGTTGGTTGAATTGTGATCTTTTGTATCAAAAATTTAATTATATGGAAAAAGGAGAATTATCTTCTACTGCGGCACAGAAGGAAGTAACAGTCTGTTAGGGTCTAACCGTTTCTCCATTCGATCTAAAATTAAAAGGAAAAAAAATTGCTGAAGTTAAGCTTTAGTGATATATGGGACTGTGCATTTTATATTATATCGATGTATAACTATACTGCATTCCAAGGGGCCTGGGTTTACCTGTTAGCCTGAAGTGCTTTACAACACATATTCTGTACTGTATCACTCTGAACCCAACTATCACCAGTTTACTGCTTCATATCTTTGTTCATCTATTCAAATGCTTGAGGGCAGCCATATAATTATAGTGTAAGCACATTGGCTCTGTCTTCTTCTTTGTCCCTTCTACCACTGTGGGCAGAACTGGTCCGGTCAGCAGAGTTATAATGAATAACTGGAATAAAGGTTAAAGTTTCCTTTACTTTTGTTTCTCGCATACTTCCAATTCCTTTAGTAAAATAATAGTGTATAATATGCCTCCTAAAGAACACTTTAACCTTCAAAACCGAAATTGGATACACTTTCCAAATTCCACCCATAGCATTGCTATTGTCTAGCATTAGAGTATGTATTCTTCATTACAAATAAGAGACATACAATCAGTGTGGAATTGCAATTTGAAAACCGTTGATATGTCTTTGTACATTGTACTATTTGTCTAAAGTTACCTATGCTAATAATAATATACATCATCCTATGGCTATGTAGAAATAAACAAAAAATGTCCTTGTTTTGCGTACAGGGGCACATGGAAAAATGGGCATAAAGTACTACCACTAGTAGAATATCAGTAATTTTCCCGGTATCCTACTATTTCCCCATTAACAATCGCAGAATATGGGTAATTAAACTTACACTAGTGACCTTAGCCCATTTAGAAACGGGCTCTAGGTCTGTCATCGCCGCCACGCGCACACCCGACCACCTGGCCCCCTTGCTCCTGTCCAAGGATGCCCCTGCAGCACATGCGCAGTAGCGCAAATGCAGGGACACAGACACAGGGACAAGTTGCAGAGACACGGGTTTTATTATATAGGATTAAACTATCACCCCCTGTAACCTAATTCCCACACTAACCCTCCCCATCTGCTCCTAAGTTTAACCTCCCCTCACCTACTCTTAACACTAGCACCACCCTCCCTACTTACCTACTTAAAGCCTGGAGTTTGAAAACAGTGTAGCTAATCTCCGGTGCGCTATAAAGCCACTCATAACCATATACCGAGCAAGCTGTTAATTTAGCCTGTTCCCCCTACAGGCCAGGCCTATAATTAACACCCTCAAACCTGACCCCCTTCCCCCCCTCGCCCCCCCCCCCCCCCCCCCGAAAATTTCAGTTCATGAGCGATTTTAGGCACCCCTGTTACATGTATGGCCTGACGCCATCCCTTTAGGTGAAGCAGCTTTCTGCTACAAATCTACCACTGCTATTCTGTAGTGGAAGCAGTGTTCCGCCACAACTCCACTGCTGCTAGTTTTGCCACCGTCCCTGTAGCATAAGTTGAGTTCTACTACAACTCCTCCACAGCTATTTTGCTCCACATGTTCACCGCTTTGATTGTTATATCTCCTCTGTTTATATACTACAATGCTTTACACAGTACTAAGAATGATTAACATCTGCCCATACCTAAAGGAGCTCATCATATAATGGTGACACAGAGAAATACACTGTGTACAAGAGGTTCTCCACTTTCCCCAGCAAACAACTAACGCTGAATACAGACATTAAACTCTGACATTCAAAAATTTCATGTGTGATCATTTGGCCATCAGTATAATGTCTGCATCACCTGTTTGTTTGTGCGTTGTTTTTTTTTAATGGGCAACAAGCAATCAGCTGAGCTGAATAATCTTGCCTGACTGCTTTGACCCCAGGCACCTTCTGCTTCTCCTTCTTCTCCTATCTTTATAGTACAGTATGTGCTGCTCAGTTAGCCCAGTGTGCATATACTGGGATTAGATAGCTGCAAATCATCACAAATAACTCTTATTGCCATCTGCCATGTATTTCTGTACATGGCTGAAAGTATGTCTGACTCCAGGCAAAGCTAGCTAAGGTAAGCACAAAGGAGGTATGCTCAGGCTGGAGCCACATACCTCTGTGCATTCTCCGTTACTCTCCTAGCCTTTTTTTCCTCTTTCTGTCTGTCATCACTGAGGAAATTTCCTCTCATTTCCTGTCCTGTTGACTTGGTTTTCTTAGAATTGAGAGGAAAGCTATAGATCACAATACAACAAATTAGGGAAGGTTTCATACACTAGTTGTTTTTTTTTTAATTATTGTTTTATATATCTTATTTACTTGTAGCGAGAGAGATATGAGGTTGCCATATTTATTTCCTTTTTACAGAATACAAATTGCCTGGCTGTCCCACCGGGCCAACTTTAAAGGGGAACTTCAGCCTAAACAGACATACTGGCCTCAATTCACGGAGCATTATCAAACGTTTATCAAACACTTTATCAAACGTTTGATAATTTACCTCATGGGTAAAACCTCATTTTAAATTCACTAAGGTGTTATTTATTTATCGAATGTTTTACCGATAAAACGTTCAAGAAATATATAACACCTTAGTGAGATTTTACCCATGAGGTAAATTATCAAACGTTTGATAAAGTGTTTGATAAACGTTTGATAATGCTCTGTGAATTGAGGCCACTGTCATCAAGTTACATTAGTTATGTTAATTAGAATAGATAGGTAATATAATCTCTTACCCACCCTGTTTTAAAATAACAGGCAAATGTTTGTGATTCATGGGGGCTGCCATCTTAGTCATGGGAGCAGCCATCTTTTTGGTTGAAAGGAGGTGACAAGGAGCAGGAGACACAGTTCCAACTGTCATGTGTCCTGATGTCCCCTCCCAGCTGCACATGCTAGGCTTCAAATGTCAAATTCAAAATGTAAAAAAAAAAAAAATTGCACCAAAACAGCAGAACGAGAACAACAAAATCAGAAATCCCATCATGCTTTGCACAGCAACAGGGGAAAAAAGCCCGGGCAGTTTTCTTCTGTGCAGCTAAAAATGAGGCTTGTATAAGAGAAACAAAGTTTTGATGCTGTGAAACTGTTAAAGAAACACAAAGCCTTTTCAGTGCTGCTGAGTCGATTTTTAGTCCGGAGGTTCACTTTAAGCCTCTGACCCTGAAACACTTGTCTCTGAGTAATATTTGACCTCTACAGCCACATACAGTGCTGCCCATAATTATTCATACCCCTGACAAATTTTGACTTAAAGTACTTTTATTCAACCAGCAAGTCCTTTTTTGACGGGAAAGGACATGGGTATCTCCCAAAATATAAGACACTGTACAAGAGGCATTATTGTGGGGAAAAAAAACAGTTATTTTATTTACATTTCAGCAAAAAGTGTCCAGTCCAAAATTATTCATACCCTTCTCAATAATCAATAGATTACAGCAATCAAACCCTTCCTATAATTTCAGACCAGCTTTTTGTAAGTCTCCACAGGTATTTTGCCCATTCATCTTTAGCAATGAGCTCCAAATCTTTCAGATTGGAGGGTATTCTTGCCATCACCCTGATCTTTAGCTCCCTCCACAGATTCTCAATTGGATTCAAGTCAGGACCTGGCTGGACCACTCCAAAATGTTTGTTATTTGCTAAATATTTCTTCACCACTTTTGCTGTATGTTTTGGGTCATTGTCATGCTGAAATGTCCACTGGTGCCCAAGGCCAAGTTTATCTGCAGACTGCCTTATGTTGTCCTCGAGAATCCTCATGTATTGTTGTTTGCTGTGATTAGGTTCCCTGGTCCATTGGCTGAAAAACACCCCCAAAGCATTAGGATCCCCCATCATGTTTGACAGCGGGAATGGTGTTCCTTGGGTTGAAGGCTTCTTTTTTTTTTACGCCAAATGAAGGAAACATCATTGTGACCAAACAATTCAATTTTTGTTTTATCTGACCATAACACAGAAGATGAGAGGTCTTCTTCTGTGTCCAGATGAGCATTTGCAAAGGCCAAGCAAGCTTTTTGTGTGCCTTATCTGGAGAAGTGGCGTCCTCCTTAGTCTGCATCCGTGGAACCCAGCAGTGTCTGTTGGCTTGTCTGCCTTGAGACATTGCCCCCAGCAGAGCCCAGATTCACCAGGATGGCCTTGGTGGTGATCCTCGGATTCTTTTTCACCTCTCTCACTATACTCCTGGCCAGCACGGGTGTCACTTTTGGCTTCCGACCACGTGCTCAAAGATTTTCTACAGTGCGAAACCTCTTGTATTTTTTAATAATACTCTGCACTGTAGCCATTGGAACTTGAAAACATTTAGAAATGGCCTTGTAGCCCTTTCCTGACTTGTGAGCAACCACAATACACAGCTGCAGGTCCTCACTGAGCTCCTTTGTCTTAGTCATGACTGTCGACAAACCAACTGCAGAGAGCTGCTGTTTTTCACCTGTTGAGTTTATTAAAACAGCTGTTCCCAATTAACCCTCTGGTGGTAATCCCGACCTGTGCTCAGGCTCCGCTTTGTGTGCTAGGAGCGGTAAGCCCAAGCACAGGTCGGGCTGGCAGAAACCGCTGCGTGCTGTGCAATCCTGGGTCCAATGCACGATAAGCCCTGCACAGCGGGATCCAGGCTTCTCCCCCCCCCCCCCCATCTACCAATATAGTCTTCGGCCGCCAGGATCCCCACGTCCCAGCTCTTGTACTGGGGACCCGGTGGCCAATCACAGCGTGATGGCGGCAGTGCGGGGTGATGTCACTGGAGGGAGCAACATTTATTAAAGTGGCCCTGACTGATTACACAGGGCACAAGAAAAACATAGAGAAATGTGCACTGTATATATGTTTATGTATATATATATATATATATATTTTTATATATATATATATATATATATATATATTTGAATAAAACTAAGTCAAAATGTGCCAGGGGTATGAATAATTATGAGCAGCACTGTAGTGGTTTCAGGTGTGTGGCTCAGACATTACTGATACTACTACTGAAAAAGAACAGAGGGACAGCCAGGCAACTGGCAGCAACTAGCATTGTTTAAAAGGAAATAAATATGGTACACCCCCATATCCCTCTCACTATAACGTCACTTTAAGGTTACCTCAGCAGGAGGTAAAGGAAAATCTTTCTAAGGAATAGTAAATAGTGAAAATACAAAGTCTTAAAGCCTCCCCACACCCTAATCGAAACTTAGAGAACCTGAACTGAAAATAAAAAGTCAAAACAACCATACACTGGTCATACCTACCTCCTGTGTAGTCTACTTCTCAATCTCTTTCTCCTCTCATGCGTCCTGTTTGTTCACTGTGATCAATGGAATTCTCCGTCCTCCATTTTAAAAAAGGCCATTACCCCATAACCGCTTCCTGGTCAGCACACTGTTAAACTGTAATATCGCCCACTTGAGCCATAGTGAAAAATGGACATTACCTTGCACATTCAGTTGTAACTGACAGCTGCTGATATATAACTGACAGCAACTGGTATATTTCAGTTCTCACAAAATATTGTCAGAACTGGAAGGGATCACTGTAAGAAGAAAATGGTAAGCTTCCGAGAGGTAAGTATGTAATATTTATTTGCAGCTACGTCATGTGTTTATTTTAAATAATTTTACTCGCTTCAGGTTCCATTTAAGGGGATTTTATTTCCTACAGCAACACTAATTTAATTTGTAGTGGTTCCTTTAACTGTTAAGAAGGCAGGAAACTGTTAATTGTAACCATCCCTGAGAAGACTTGTTCATATAATAACTACTGTACCAAACTCTGAAGAAAATATGAAAAAAGGTATGAAACAGGAAAAAACAACATGTAGAAAAAAATATATATGTAAGTCCAAGAATAAAGCTTCCAACAGATATACAGTAAGGCCCCGTTCACATCACAAACGCGGATGGGCACGCACGCGGAACGCAACGCGTACGAACGCACGCCATCCGCGTTTGTGTGCGTTGCGTGGCTGATCCCATCACTGAAAAGTGAATGGGACAGCCACACGTTTTTACAAAAAATGCGTGCAGCATGCGTTCCCGGACCGCACAGGTCCGGAACGCATGCAGTGTGAACATCAGACATTGCACTCTATGCAATGTCTGATATCGTGCGTGTCGGCCACCTGCACGCGTTCCCAAAACGTGGCTGGAAATGCGTGCAGTGTGAACAGGGCCTTAATGTTTTGTCTCCGGAACAAAAATGTATGTGTTCTCCTGTCACAAAATAAAAGGGTATTTTTGTAAGTTTCTCATATCTTCAATATTGTCCAGTTCTACCGTTCCTGAAGTTGCCTGCATACGTATTAGGCCTTCCTGCCCCATAAACCTTCCTCTGATGTAGGTCTTGGTATCGCGCAGAGTTACAGCGGGTCACTCTGCCTGCTGTCCACTTACCATGCTTTTCTGCAGTGTCTTCCCAACTGCAGTCACTTCTGGGTTGCGGTAGCTTCCGGCAATGTTTTTCCTGGTGAGGTTTCCCTACTCTGAAGGCCTGATGTGGCTGGACAAAATGGAAAGTTTATTTTTTTTTTTATTTTTTTTTCTCTGCATTCATGGAGCTCTCTCCGCTTATTACATTTTAATTCTAGATTCAAGCCAATTACACGATAAAACTTAGCCGAGAAATTCATTACTCCTGAAGAAGTTATTATATGGTCCGATGTTTCACGAAACGTGTCGAGAAAATTGATTGTTTACCTTGGCTGCACATAAACTGTTATATATATGGATATATTTGTCCCAAAGAGGATTTCCATGATGCTTATATAGTGGTGGACATGATATAAGGGACAATTTCCAGTTTTATCGTATCCTTATTGGGAACTGTGCATAATGTTTGTAAACTGTTTAATCATGACTTTGCTGTAATGGCTATGCGGATACTGTATATTTATGTGAATATTTTTTTTAAAAAGAGATTTATAATAAACTGATGTTTTAATTGGTTATTGAATGATTTGGGTCAATACTTACCTATTGAGGTTGATGACAAGGTTTTGTCTATAGTTCATCCCCTTTAAGGTTCCTGTTTACCCATAAATAAGACTTGCATCTTAAAAGGGGACACATAAGGGGAATAGTTCTACATATTTTAGTATGTCAACTTGACTAGACCCATTGGTCAAGCTTCTCTTAGGTAATTTGTTTCAAAATGGAAAGCTCTACAATTCTCCTTTCAGACCTATAGTAATCAAAACAAAAATGGTAGAAAAAGGCTATGATGAGGATGGCCAGCGAGGAAGTGAGAGCTGTGGACAGACAGTCTTTTGTTGCCTAAAGTTAAAAAAAACTTTAAACAGATTGACATTTGTTTGTTATTATGGCTTCTTCTCTGAGCAGATCCGATCTGTTGTGTGTAGATTCTAGCCTTTCCTGGGGCAGGGCGCCGGTTTTGGGGAACTGTTCCGTGATCCACCGGTATTTGCGTACCGCAGGGGTACATCAATGAAGAACTGGGTCAGTAAATCTGATGTTAAGCCTGTGCCTTAGAATGTGGTTCCTGAATCAAGGAGAGGAACAGTACCCTGTCTAAGCTGCAACTGTTGCAGTGCTATTCTGAAGGGCAATTTTATCTCCCATCCGTCCACCAGTGTGAGGGTGCCTGTCAGGGGCAGGTATTCCTGCTTGTGTACGTATGTGGTGTACGGGCTCAAGTGCCCCTGCGGGTACGTCTACATCAGGAAGACTGAGAGGGAGGTAAAAAAGCGCATCCAAAGACACATGAGATATTTCAAATTTTCCACATGGTAGAAAAGAACATGAGACTTCGGTCTCACGCCATTTCTTTGAGCGACATCACACTGCAGCTCAACTGCTGTGGTTTGTCATTGATAATGTTCCTCTCCTCTCTAGGAGGTGACAGAAAGAAGTTGTTGCTACAACGTGAGGCCAGGTGGATTAAAAAATTCAATTGTGTCAACCTAAACGGGCTGAATGAGTGCCTAAGCCTCAAGTGTTTTCTCTGATGTGTTTTCTTTGTAGGTTCAGAGACTGACCGCCACTGGATAACTCGTTACAGAAATTATGAAAATTGATATATTAAAAATGTATTATGTGGTTATAAAAAAGTGTGAGCGATCCTCAGTGAAATATTGGGGTAGACACTGCAAGTTTAGTTCCCCATATGTTTATATTTGGTGACTGTTTATTACACTGTATATGTTTTGCTGTATTTCTATGTCATGTGACCAGGTTGTGTCATGTGACTTCCTGTGGGTGGGGTATAAAGAGATTGTGTGCACTGGGTGTGGCACACCTGAGGAAGGGCTATGCCCGAAACATGCTGTGTGCTCTGCATGCTCTGTAACTGTATGACCCAATACTTTAGAAGCTTCATGTGTGCCGTCTCCTTTTTTGTGCTATAGTAATCAGGTGTCTGCAGCCAGAGAAAGTCAGTGTCACCAGGAAAAGCATTGCCTACTTTGACAAGAGAACACATATCAATTTTTGCTCTGGAGAATTAGCAATTATACCTGTTTATCGAGAGCTTTGTTTTCAGAGATATCCATCCATCTATAAAATCGGATGTGTGTGTTTATGTATGTGCCACCACACTTTTCACTGGGGAAATGTTAATGGCAGGATTCTCAAACTTAGCACATTTGGTCACTGGTTGAATAATAAGAAAAGTGGGTAGAGCCTACAACAGCCAATCAAAATTTACTGATTAATTTACAAGATAAATATTTAAATTGCTGCTATTCTTACACTGTTAATGGCATAGGCCTCAAACCTGGTACAGCCGATCTTTGGGTGACTGGGGTTCAAATTCAGAAAAGGGGGTGGAGCCACAAACAGCCAATCAGATTTGTTTCATTTCAATGGGCACAAGAGCCTTTTTTCCATTATGCTGATCAGTGGCTCGCAGTGATCACCTGGTAAGGAGCCAATGAAAGCAACCATGCACTGAGAGACTTCTCACAATTACTGCCCTAATGCCTGAGGAAGCCGGCTGGACCCGTGAAACGTGTAACAACAAAGTGGGGTAAAATTCCAATAAAATTTTGTTCTGCACTAAAATAGACGCAATGCGTCATCTGTTGGGAGGCAAGTCTACCACTGCCTCCCACTTTTAAACTGTTTTTAGTATATTTTATTCTTTTTGGTATCTCTGTTTATCCTGTATCAGTCTAGTTGTCCACCCTTTGGTGGAGGGTTGTCACCCCTTTCTTGCTACTACAGAGAGTGACTTCTTAACAAGAGTCGGGTCTTATCTCCCCCCTTGCATTGAAAGTTGCGTAAATGGTAACCCACACTTGTGAGTATTATTTCAGCTGCCAAAGTTTTGTCTCGAGCAACAAGCCTTTACATACTACACCATGGTGAGCTCTTGGTTTGTCTTCCCTCCGCATCTTTTGTATTCAAAATAAATTTTACTCCCCACCAGTAAGCAGAGTAGTGCAGGGAAACTACAGTCATAATGACGTGTTCTGGCAGGATGCCAGGACCAGGATGGTCCCCACTACTCTATCTGTCACTTCCATCACAGTGTATGTAACGACTCATACCAGAGCCTGTGTGGACACGAGCAAAATGATGAGACCATGTGTATCAGTAGACATAACTATGGTACCAACTGAAACAATGCATATAAGTGGGAAAGAACTTATGACTAAGGGCTCGTTTCCACTTGTGCGGCGTGCGTCTCGCAGACGCACGCCGGCACTGAGCGGGTAGGCGGGATCGCAGGCGAATCCCATCAGCTGTGCCATGCATGGCTATGGGAATCGCAGCCTCCGCAGCGAATTCTGCGGGGGGTTCCGGCTGAATCGCTACCGCAAGCGATTTGGCCGGCGGCGCCGTTATACTCTATGGCAGAGTTTCCCCCAGCAATTTGCCTGCGGGGAAACTGCGGATTTGCGGTGGAATCCTGCGATAGTGGAAACAGGCCCTAAAGGTTGGTACAATCTCATACGCCTGGCAATTTGGGGGCAGAATAGACCTGCAATGTTGGTGTATAATTTGGGTAGTGGAGGTTCACGAAATAGCTGGATAGACAGTGCAAATAGTGGAGCAACAGATAGCGGCGGGGGTAAGTAATACAGCACTCAAGGGCACTACTAGTGTTAGGCTAGGCAGGAGGGATTAGGGTTAAAAGTAGGCGGTTTGTAGATTAGTGTAAGGAGTAGGTAATGGGGGTTAGTGCACTGGCGTAGGTGGAGGGATAGTAGAATATCGGTAAAATTACTGATACTCTATTAACGGCATTAGCCAGCGCCTAATAGTAAAATGTCTGTAATATTGCTGAAATTCTACTAGCAGCTTCCCCTGGCGCCCACAGTCCCATACTTCCTCTACTACACAGATCTGTTATAATATCCACTAGAGCAAGGTGGAAAGCAGGTAAACAACTGATCAGTAGAGACTGTTTGTTTTCCTGGTTTATAGTGCATGATTGCTTTAAAGCACACTCTTGTTAGTGGATTGCAGCCCAGCGGATCCAGGAGTTCCCCTTCATCAGCAGTGGACGACTCAAGCTCCTTTCCTAAGATGGTGGAGTGGTGAGATACTACTGATTTCTATCCATCTACTGATGTGAACTGTTGCTAATGCTATCTGCTGCATCTAACCTGAGTTCTGCTTGCGCTGCTTTGCCCTCTATCCTATATTAACTGTGGCTGCTGGATTGAATTGTATTTGGTCTTCAATATATGGACTTGGAGTAGGCCATAGTGAGAACTGCTTGCTACCATCTAATTTTTTGAGTTTTTTTTGCCAAGAGCGTGTTTGTTGGTATGCATGATATATGTCAGCGTGAGGGGATGGCCATCTCATGGGATTTTTAATAAAAAAATTTCAGTAATTTATGTGAGTTTTTCAATAAATGATTACCGGTTTATTTAGTTTTTGATGTTTTCTAGTTTATTCATGCAAAACAATGAGCACCTGTAGTTAAATTATTGCTCTATTGAATAGGTATATTGCTTTAAAGCACACCTTAAAGGAAACCTGAAGCGAGTAAAATAATATTATATATTTATTAAAGTAAAGACATATTATGTACCTGCAAATGAATATTACATACTTACCTCACTGTCAGTACCTCTCAGAAGCTCACCATTTTCTTCTAACAATATCCTTCCAGTTTTGACAATATTTTTTCAGAACTGAAATATATCAGTTGCTGCCAGTTGTAACTGAAAGGACAGCTGAAGTGCAAGGTAATGTTAATGTTTTCCTATGGCTCGAGGGTGCAATATTACAGTTTAACAGTGTGCTGAACCAGACCCATTTTTACAATGGAGGATGGAGAATTCCATCAATCACAGTGGACAAACTGGATGTGGGGGAGGAGAAAGAGATCGATGTGCAGACTACGTGGGAGGTAAGTATGATAAGTGTATGTTTATTTTGACTTTTATTAATGGTCAGTTCAGGTTAGCTTTAACTGAAAGGAATTTGGAGGCTTACAGATTTCTTTCCTTTTAAACAATCCAAATTGCCTGGTTATCCTGCACCTCCAATACTTTTAACCATAGACCCTGAACAAGCCTGCAGATCAGATATTTGATTGAAATCTTATTTAACGCTACATGCTTGTTTTAGGTGTGTGACACTACTTCAGCCAAAGAGATCAGCAGGACCACCAGCCAACTGGTATTGTTTAAATGGAAAGAAATATGGCACCTTCCATACCCCTCTCAGTTCTGGGGTACTTTAAAAATGTGCACATGCCAACCTTTTCCAATCCTATGCCTGATGGCCTTTTCCAGCATAGGTCCGATATCGGACTTAACATGGCTGCCGCTAGGGGTGCTGATAAAATTTAGCAGTGTCAGCCCCAACACAAGGGTTCTGCAAATATAAGTCCATCGCAACATTTTAAACTGCTTGCCAGGCAGATTTTGTTTTACTATGGCTGACTATCCAGCAGAGGGTGCTCATACTGGACGCACATACAAAACAGCAGCCCCAGCAATCTACCACCATAACTCCTCACTGAACCATGAGGTCCAGACTATACCATATGCCCTGAAGCAAAGCGCCAGCAACACAAACAGTCTGGATCCCCAACAAAGTCTGACAAAAGCCCAAATAAAATGCACTATAGAAAGCTTCAAGGTACAATACCTAGAGGAATGGAGGAGTGACATAAAGAACTTGCAGAAAAGAACTAACTACCAATCACTTCAGAGGGAGTACACAATGGCCCAGTATTTGGAGAGGCTACACCACCCCAGGGGCAAACAAACCCTCCACAGATTAGAGGAAACACTACATACCACTGGGGAAAGAGAAAACAATAGTGCAAATAGCGGCCCTATATGTTGCTGCTTGCCACCAACTGAGAGGAACCCAACACCCCATGGACTGTATACCCCTTATACTGGCACCTATACCCTACCCACCCCTATGGACTCTATAACCCATATACTGTCACCTATACCCTCCCCATGCCTACAACCCCACAACAACCCCCCCCCCCCCCCCATTAGAACACCAATGTTTTGCTTTGGCCATGCTAAATGTATTTGGTTTTGCCAATAAACCTAATTTTTTGGGATTTGGAGTGTAAGATAAACTGCTGCTACATTATTTACTATATTTAATAAATAATTTGCAGTGTGTGTATATAATTGCCCAGGTTTACACAGTGTTACACCAAGCACTCCGATGGAGATAGGAGTGTGCTAGAGCTGATATGACCCTGATGCCCAACAGTTACCAATCCAAGAAACCAAGATCAGCAGCACCACTCTTGAAGAAATAGCTCTATATTAAGACACGTAATAAAAGTCACGTCAGTAAGGATGGGCTTAGACGCAGCTAAAGACCGCTATTTTGAATGCTTCTTTGTCAAGCTGCAAGCTCATAACGGCCCGGTGCACACCAAAACCCGCTAGCAGATCCGCAAAATGCTAGCAGATTTTGGAACGCTTTTTATTTTTCTGTAGCGTTTCAGCTAGCATTTTGCGGTTTTGGGATGTGTTTTTGGTGTAGTAGATTTCATATATTGTTACAGTAAAGTTGTTACTGAACAGCTTCTGTAACAAAAACGCCTGCAAAACCGCTCTGAACTGCCGTTTTTCAGAGCGGTTTGCGTTTTTCCTATACTTTACATTGGAGGCAGAAACGCCTCCGCAATCCAAAAAATGCCTCACCCCGGGAGTATGCGTTTCAGCAAAACGCCTCCCGCTCTGGTGTGACCCACCCCATTAAGATACATTGACCAAGTGTATCTCTGCAAAAACACAAAAAAACCCGCTCGGTGTGCCCCAGCCCATATTGAGCATATTATGGAGCTTGCAGCTTAACAAAGGAACTGGTAAATAAGGTTGCCGCGGTATACCGGTAAGACGATATACCGCGGTTTGTGCATGGTAATCATACCATGCACAATCTCGGTTTACCAGTTTTCAGGGGTGGGGCTACCGGGGGCGGAGCTACGTAGCCGCCAGCGAACAAACAGCAGCGAGGAAAAGCAAAAGCTCACTTGCCGGCAGCCGGGTCGTCCTGCACGATGTACTAGCTTCATTGTACTTCCTGTTCTTGTCCTATTTCCCTGAAGCAGCGCCCCCTGGGTGCTATTACAAGGAGATGATGCAAGAACAGGAAGTAGAATGAAGCTAGTACATCGTGCAGGATGACCCAGCTGCCGGCAAGTGAGTATTTGTTTTGTACCCCTTGCTGCTGCGTCCTTCCTGGCTCTCTATACTGCCCACACCAATCCTGGCTACACCTATCCCTGGCTACCTATGCTGCAGGCACCTATCCTGGCTAAACCTATCCCTCGCTCTCTATACTGCGGTCACCAATCCTGGCTACACCTATCCGTGGCTACCTATGCTGCAGGCTCCTATCCTGGCTACCTATGCTGCGGGCACCAATCCTGGCTAAACCTATCCCTGGCTCTCTATACTGCAGGTATCAATCCTGGCTAACCCTATCCCTGGCTACCTATACTGCGGGCACCAATCCTGGCTACCTATGCTGCAGGCACCTATCCTGGCTAAACCCATCCCTGGCTACCTATACTGCGGGCACCAATCCTGGCTAAACCTTTTCCTGGCTACCTATGCTGCAGGCAGCTATCCTGGCTAAACCTATCCCTGGCTCTCTATACTGCAGGCATCAATCCTGGCTACACCTATCCCTGGCTACCTATGCTGCAGGCACCAATCCTGGCTACACCTATCCCTGGCTACCTATGCTGCAGGCACCCATCCTGGCTACACCTATCCCTGGCTACCTATGTTGCAGGCACCCATTCTGGCTAAACCTATCCCTGGCTCTCTATACTGCGGGCACCAATCCTGGCTACACCTATCCCTGGCTACCTATGGTGCGGGCAACTACTACTGGGGTGGTAGTGGTGGGGTGGGGCCGGGGTGCAAATAATTGTTTAATACCGTATGCCGTGATATTTTGATGGTTCTCATACCGTGGAATTTCATACCGTTGCAACCCTACTGGTAAACATTTACCAGTACCGGACATTACGCTATTACCACAAATGGCTTCACTAAGGTAATGCATGTATAGTAATGCAGGTTCCGGTAATCGCGTCACGCTTGCTATTCCCCATGGCATTTGGTACCGGTAAAATGTGCTCCCTGTGCACGGCAATCTTCTGGACTTGCTTAATTCAAACCCTTGGGTGTGAACCAAGTCTTAAAATTAACTAAAAGTAAAAGAAAAAACCAGAAGTGAAAGAAAAACCACAAAACACATGACGTATAGTCAACAATATATAATTATATATTTATAATATATATATATTTTTTCTATATCAGTACATTCAGTTTTTAACTTGTGTTTTTTTCTTCACAAACAGAAGAACTCTTACAATAGAAGACTTTCTAAAATAAATACTATTAAAATAGAGCTTCAAAATAAATATTCTATACAAATGAAACAATCCCGTGTATACATTTCTTCCATGGAGTGATTCTTTCAATAAAAATGAGTTTCCATATAGGTTTACAATGTTGTTTGAACAAATTGCACATTGGTTATGGACAGATGTCCTTAGGTTTCTACAAGGCAGTAATTTTATTGGCTATATTTCTATTAAGCATTTCTAGAAAAAAATGAACCCTACTGCGATTCTGTACTGGAGATGCTCTTAAATATCTGAATTATTCTATATTATGGCCTTGATTCATTAACCGAAACACTCTTGAACAGCATGAGTTATATTCACTTGCGGCAGCTAATAAGGTAGCGCAAATTAATAACATCCCTATGCACGCTAACTGCACTACTGGCAGTGTAGTGTGTGTAAGCAAGCAATGGTCGGTGCTTAAAATAGCGGCGCGGTAGCGGTTTATTGTTGCCGCGATACTTCACTAGCGTGGCCGCAATGCTACCACTAGTGCTGCATAGGGATGTCATTAAGTCATATTACCTTATTAGCAATATGTATCTAGCTCGTGCTGTTCAAGTGCTTGACTGTTAATAAATCAAGGCCCTATGTCCTGCTGGAAGTTTTGACACTGTAGAGCAGGGGTCTCAAACTCAATTTACCCGGGGGCCGCAGGAGGCAAAGTCAGGATGAGGCTGGGCCGCATAAGGGAGTTCACATGTCCCCGCCGCAAAACGAGGGCTGCAGAGCCCCCAAATCGCCCCGGGGGGCAATCCGCCGGCATTTCCTGGAAGGGGCAGAGCTTTCAGCTTCAGCTCTGCCCCTCCTGAAGTCAATCGCGGCGGATCGCCGCCTCTGCCCGCCCACTCTAAACATAAAAAAAAAAAATTGGGAAAATAGGAAAAAATGCCAGGAATCTTCATACAGCCATATTACGGCTGTATAGCGATCCCTGGCCAAAGCGCTGCGGCTGCGTATGGACCCCCTGGAAACCCCGTCAGGAAATGTATTGCTCTTTCTTTTGATACATGTAAAATTACACTACCGTTAGGCTTGCTACTAAAAGTGACATTTACCGCATTTAAAAGTATACTATTTTCCTTTGAAACTTTAAAATCGATTTTCTCAAAAACTATAAGGTCTTTTTGAAAAATTGTTTTATTATTCCTAATGATCTCCTTAACATATCCTGCAAATTTAGGGTTTCTAGCATTTAAGGTGGATTTGCTATTAACCATTAAAGTCGGCGGGTTTTTAAATGTGTATTTTTTTCCTTTGCAACTTTAAAATCAATTTTCTCAAAAACTATAAGGCCGATTTGAAAAATTTTTTTTTCCTCTTGTAGCCACTGGGGGCCCCTACAAGCTCTGGGGCCCTGGGGCCACAAAATATTGTATCGCGGGCCGCAAATGGCCCGCGGGCCGCGAGTTTGAGACCCCTGCTGTAGAGTCATGTTGGATGTGGCATCTGTACTATGTGACATGTAGCAATCATTTCCTAAATAATACGCCATTTAGCTAAACTAGTAAAATACAAGTTGGCATAAATTAAAAAAAAAAAAAAAAAAACAGCAGTCACATGATCTTCTAGGATGCTATGGATAAAAATCAAAAAAAAATTTTTTTGTCTTTAATGCTGTCCACACTGACTTAAGACTGCATTTTTTGTACGAATAATTATTACAAGGCTTCAAATTAACGTTATAATTACAAATGCTATAACAGTATGCCTCATAACTGGCCTAGCATGCTAGTATGGCCACAACACTAAGGCCCGGTTCACATTAGCGGTTTTCAGCCAAACGGACCGGATGGCCTGACCGGATCCGGACCGGATCCGGATCGGAACCGTACGGTTCTGATCCGGATCCGATCCGGATCCGGTCAGGTTGCATCAGGTGTTCATCCGGATGCGATCCGGATCCGTTTGGCAAAAGTCACGTTAAAAAAAAAAAAAATGTTGGGGTCTGGGAGGTCAGCAGAAGGGGGGCCTGTGGAATCAGGCCCTCCGCTGTTTAGCACTCACCTCCACCTCCAACATGCTGCCAACATCTCCAGCTCGTGCTGCTCCACTCCAAAATGGTTGCCCATGTGTCCCCAGCCAATATCGCCGCAACAATCCTCATAGGAAGTGGGGTAGAACATCCGGATTTTTTGCCAGTGTGTTGTGCGCTCTCCGGTTCTCATTGGTTTCCATTGGCCGGATGGTGCAGTCCGGCTCCGCCCCGGATACGGCTGCCGGAGGAGCTGGACCCAAAAATAGCGCATGTTGGAACGGACACCGGAGTCCGGATCCGGTCCGGCTCCGGTCCGGACGAAACGGACGCATGTGAACACTGGCATAGCCTTACATTGCTATGCCGTGCGTCCGTTTCGTCCGGCCAGCATGCGGTGCGGCTCCGGTGCGGCTGCGGCACGGCTATTCCGGATAGCCACCGCTAATGTGAACCGGGCCTAACACTGAGTTTGGCACTTCTATAGCCTTCGTGTTACACTATGGCTGATAGTGGGCCCATTTAGGCAGAAAGTGAGGCAGACAAGGTGGCATACTTTCAATTCTAAGGGATGACTTAGCAAAACAGTGACATTTTGGACCCTTTTTAGACATAACTGAATTCACATGCGATTTGCGTTTTTGTATATTCATGTTCTCTGCACATCTAATGCAAGACGCACAGAATTGCTAGTATGAAATAACACTGCCAAAATTCACAGGGATGAGTGTTAAGGCTGCTTCAGCGAATCTCTTTTCCTTAAACAGGTAACAATGTAGAATGAAATGTCCTTTAAGAATCACTCTGCAAATGAATGTTTAATAAGTGAACAACAGTTTAATGCACTAGAAGAGGTCATGGACTTTGTAGGGCAGATGGGCAAGTGCATTAAAAAGCACAGAATTCTTTAGGCATAAATTTTGCAGGAAACTGCTAAACTCATCCAATTATATTTTTTTAGGTCAAGAACACAAACTTTTGTCAATTGGGGGTGGACTTGCTATGTGAGGTATGGTGGTAGGAACAATAATCCACCGCTACAAAATAAAGTGGTCAACACAAGACATGCCATTCTCCATAGGTACATCGAGGAAAAAAAAAATATTCCTTCAAGTCACCCCATTTAAGAGAGAGTAAAAATCTGGTTACAAAAGATCCATATCTGAAAGAAAAATGCCCTAATAAATGCTCATTGGAGAGGTTAGCAAAATACAAGAGGTGCAAATAGTTCTGGGGTGCATGCAAAGTGTATGTGGCTTGAAGCTGGCCCAATCAAACTCAACAGGAAGCACATACGCAGTTTACAATTTCCTTGAAATCTGCATACAAGCTGGAATTATCTGCATCTCTAATGCCCCCCCTCCCCCGTTGAATACAGTAAAGGGCTTGTACGCCATGTCTGTGAACCTTGTTTGACCTTGAACATGTTTGACATCAGAGCATAGCCAATAAATTGATACACTATTTCACAAGTTTGTCCTCTGAATTTAACCAGTGCTTTGTGATCTTATACTGAACTACCAGAGATTGCAATTGGCACAAAAATGTCATGGCATAATATAAAGCTTTACTGTTTAAGTAGAATGTATAGTGTTATCTGTAAAGTCCTTAAACCAAGTGAAATAAGCCCATAACAACTGACAGTAGGATTAATTCCTATTACGTTAATTTGCGTTCACTTCGAATATCCAATCAGATGCAGAGTTGATATATTTAAGAGTAAAAGAAGCTGAAGTAATAGGACTGGTCATGGGGCACAACCTCTCTGGCAGCGCCAAGGCTTGTGAGGTCCCCTAATAATCGTGTCCCATGTCACAGCTGCTGACTTCCTGTGCTGTAAATGTGGATGGCCACCTGCTTCCTATATTCAGACGCTGCTACATTCACTCTAATATACAGATGGCAGGGCCAAGGAATGATTGCAAAACATTCCGTGACATCCAGATAGCTTGTGGCTGGCAGCATCATGGGGCATAAAACACGGGGGTACCTGTGAGCATTGGGACTGCCTCGGAAGAAGTCAAACTGTTCTTCACCCCAAGAGTTGTTTTTTTTTTTTTTTTTTTATTTCCCTACACAAGACTGGATGTTTAATGTGCATACAGGTTCACCTCTCCTTTAGTAAATCAACCCCATTGAGTTTATATCTCAACATCAAAGCAGTTTACAGTTCTAAAGGGGAAGCTTCAAGCAAACATAATTCTGAAGGATGTTTGTACCTTCTTACAACACAAGTCATTTCTACATCCAAAGTAAATAATAAAATAATAAATATACTACCACTAACGAATGTCAAAGTGCTAGGACTGCAGCAAAGTTTAGATAATCATACAACTGACTATAAAAATAATAAAATACACTTTTCCCTTTGTGTCTAAAGGGGACACGCGCATAGTAAGCGCAACCTTTTTGACAGTCATTAAAAAGCAAATTTATAACAAAGTGAAAAATTTGCATAAATAGAGCTTTTGAATTACTGTGGTGATCGATGGATGGATGGATGATGAACCCTTACATCTTGTACCATGATTTAACAAACAAAGAAAAAAAAGTTGAGCTTCATCATAGTGTGGTGGGATGACTACATACCAATGGAAAAGCAAGGCATCTGTACTCCAACACTATATCCCCTTTAGCACTGAAACTACATCATACAAAACAGAGACTAGCACCTATTATTTGCCAGATGAAAGAGCTGATTGCAGTGAAGGGACACTGAAATTTACCCCTGCATGAAGTGAGCAGCCAAGCATTAGAATTAAATCTTAAATTGACTTAAGTATCAAGTATAAAAATAGCACAGTCACTGAAACACACATGGGTGAATTTCCTTATAACCCCATAACCTTCCCCCGGTAGTTATAGAACACTAAAATAGACATTTTATGTGTATCTCTCTATGTATATTTATACAGATATACAAGGTGCTATATTACAGTAGGGCCAAGGTAGAGCAGCAGCACAGGAAACAAAGTTACATACAAAAGTCAGTTTCCTCAAAAATGCTAAGGAATAAAATAGGTTTGCTGTTGTTCACTTAATGTAACTGCCCCTCAATTTCACCTTCTTCTTGTGAAGTGTTTGTGTTGTCATGGATTACAAAAGGGTTCTTGTGCTCTTATGCCAACATCTGCAGTACTGTGCATCTCCTGATTTGCTATAGAAGGAGCAATGCAAGCCAAGATTCCAGCAACAGGATGGGAGGTCTGTAACAACTATCAATAATGAACATCATGTTGAGACAGCTTATCTTTATATGTAGGCTGATCTGGGACTAAAAGTGGATACTTTCAGTTCTAGGTACTCTGCGGCAAAGTTGTGTGTTCTCAGTAATGGGGAACTATCCCCCCCCATCCATTGTTACCGCCTACCATTCTTACTTGGAAGAAGGTAGACAGCCAAGGATGAAAGAACATTTCCCATCAGCAGAAAGTAGCGTGAGAGAAGGGCAGCAAAAGGCTAATAATAGGCAGGCCGGAAGAGCCTTGACATAGTAGAGGAAAAAAGAGATTGCGCTTTCCTTCCTGCCACTAGAATACTCTGAATCTGTACCCTTGGCACTGTAATATCCCATTTTGCCTTCATTAGCCAAATAAAATTTACAGCACTAATACATATATATAAAAACACAAAACCACAGACACAAAAAGGCTATACAAAGCAGCTTCAGCAGGGTTACCACACATAAATAAGTAAAGTGTCGATAGCCACTGACCAAAGCTTTCAGCTTAAAAAAAAACAACATGAGTGAGAGGAAGAACTAGAGCTGGCTTGCATCCATGCTAAACTGAGAAATAACATTCTTGGTTCTTAACAGGAGCTGTAAATACAATGATGGTAGCTAGACGCTTGGACTAAATCCCCATGGCTGTCTGCTTAACGCACAGGTCTTTAGCACAGCATTTGAAAACTATTCACAGCAACAGCCAAACACAAAAATGCACTTCTCTTAATACTAAGTGTTGCTGGAACATCGCCCCCACCCCGACCCCATTAAGGAATTTTAAATTAAAGCCTCTGGTGAGAATTTATTGTCTGGAGTCTTTTTTGCTTTAGTTTTTCTGCATGAAAATTTCTGGTAGGACAGTTCACAATACAAAACCTCACAGCAACACTCAAAATGGCTTCTCTGGTCTGCTGATTGCATCTGGAGCTTTGCACATGACACTGTTCGTGTTTTTGCACCGGCAACCAGGTCGACTCGCTTGGTCATAGCATTTCTGAGAAAGTTTAACACAGCCAGTAGCAGGAAGATAGCAAAGCAAACATGGAAGGACCAATGATAACGCACCCATGAAAGACCAGCGAGTACAACAGTTGGAGTGAGAGCAAGAACATGGGTGATCTGCACAGGACCCTTCGTCATCTTCATTGGTGCAGTGGTAAAAGACTCCCTTGACGAGACACATGCAAGTACAATAGTTGACCATATTCTGTGCAGAACACAGAAATTCCTGGTTGCAAACCCAGCAAGAAGGTAAGGTCCGAGGAGTGGTACAGTCTTTGCATTTGCATTTACCGCAGGCCTCACAAAGTAAAAAGTGCTTGTCCAGTTCTTGAGCCATAGGTCCTTTTACATCCTGAGGCTTACAGTTAATCACTTTAGGCTGTATCCTTACTGCCCTAGGTGGAGACTGATCTACCACCGGAGGTGGGGCCATGTGATCCAAGAGTCTCTGATCTGAAGACGTGCTACTGCTACTGCTAATAGAGCTAGGTCGCCCACTGAACGATATCCAAGGGTGTGTTATATCAGCTTCACACCTTTGCAAATGCTGGCTAACAAGTAGAGGCTCATGAGGACCCCTGTTGATCTTTTGATTGGCTAGTTGTGTAAGAGCTGGGTTGTCAATGTAATCATTTTCGAGATGAGTGGTCTTCATCTGATCAATTGGCAAGATAGTGAGTGGGTGTTGTAACCTCCCATATGGAACACGACCATCCAGCAGAGGCTGCACCATGACAGAATTTGGTACCACAGTTATGCTGTGTGGGATCCTGGAATCCATTGACCTGCTCTCTGACAATGCTGAGAATTGCTCAAAAACTCTGAAAAAAGGAAAAAAAAAATACAAAGTTGATTTTATTAGAATATACTTGGATATAAAACACAAAAATCATGTACATAGCAGCTAATATAGGTAAGGAGGATTACAATACAATCAAAGTTTGTTACAAGTAGCATTGCATATGATTTGTGTATGCTGGAAACAATCAAAAATGAATATTGTTCACTGACTATACATGATTAAAGGTGAATAACGTACTTCTGCTGTGTTAAACTACCTTGCTACAAACAAAATGCTGTTAACCCAAACTAACAAAAACAAAAGTTGATTGGTTGATAAAGGCAACCATCGATGTGATAATTAGGTTGGGTAAACTAGCCAATAATAATCTCACTGACCTACCACCAACACCAGTCAAATTCACTTCCTGCTGGATTTGTTATTTTTCAATGCAATAAGACAATTTTATTTGTCAATGGGTACCCTGCTAGGAAGCAGAAGCCTGCAAGATTAGTTGCACTCCTCAGTGGCAAATCACTTATAGCAGTTTCCAATTGGCTAACTGGCAAGCAGCAAATCTTAGCAACAAAGTAGTAAACTCTATTGCAGCACTCTAGATGAAAATCAAATTAAACAAGCCAAGGGCAACATGGAAAGTACTGCCCTAAAAGCAACCAATCATAATAATGGTTTCATTTAACAGTTGAAACCAGACTGGATACATGCTCCACTGTAGCTCCAATTTTCCCTATACCGGTCGTAATAAATCTGCCCCATTGTTCACCTCTGTGATTACTCTAAACTGATTAAAAGGTAAAAACTAACCAGCAAGGAAAAAAAAATTACCACCTTCCACATCTACCAGAGCTATAGCAATGATTAAGTAAAAATATCACACACATTCTGTCTTAGAAGAAGTAAAAGCCATATTACAGTTCTAGATGAGAAAAAACTGTTACTGTAACTTGCACCCAAGCATTTTACTGTACCTGAATGCAGGACTTTACATCCCAAAGAAACATTTGCTCCAAGTTTTCATACTGCAGTCAGCAAAGATGCAGCAGAATGCTATCGCCACGGCACAGACTCATGCCATCCTAAATTATCCCGTTTTACTAGAACGGCTGACTCGCTGTGTTGCTTTAGTTTCTGATTTCATCGAAAGAGAGCAGTTCAGAACTGGAATCATTCCAGTTACCCAACAGCTATGCAAGTCAAAAGAGCACAGGAAGCAACTAAGCTTAAATCAAAGAGCGGATACGGCCCGGCTCCAATTTAGAAAGTGCACATTGTTTTCTATGAGACGTAGTGCTTCCTCGTCAAGCGACCTTTTGTTTGTAAGCACTGTTTGAAAATCACTTAAAGGGGAAGAACACATGCAGTGCTTGCATTCAGTGTTAACCAAACAAAAATCTTTAAGTAAGAATGGACCTCATGTATGACATTGTGACTCAAAACATGGGCTTTATACCCCCAACAACTAATCAGCATCTCCATTCCTGTTCCAACCTGTTCTAGAAGCATGATAGTGTGAATCTTGTTGCATGATTGATGAACAACACATTTTCTTAGGTTGACAATTGGCTTTGACAGCTTTAGGCCCCGTTCACACTGCGCGCGTTTCCAGCCGCGTTTTGGAAACGCGTGCAGGTGGCCGACACGCACGACATCAGACATTGCATAGAGTGCAATGTCTGATGTTCACACTGCATGCATTCCGGACCTGTGCGGTCCGGAAACGCATGCTGCATGCATTTTTTGTAAAAACGCGTGGCTGTCCCATTCACTTTTCAGTGATGAGATCAGCCACGCAACGCACACAAACACGGATGGCGTGCGTTCGCATGCGTTGCGTTCCGCATGCGTGGCCATCCGCGTTTGTGATGTGAACGGGGCCTTACTGTACTGATACAGCTTAACTGATGCTGAATAACGGTGGTCTAGAATGAATGTTGGGGAATGTTTCAGGTGACAGTTTGAGGAACAATTGCAGTACAAACATGCCAAGAAGCTTGCTTAGCTCTTTGGAGATAGTGGGGTGAACAATTAGCAGAGGACAAGTAGGAGATGCTGCTCCGAAATAGGCGGAAATACCCTATCGCCATGAGGTCTGCTCTACTGTGCAGGCGCAAGTCTCCGGCGCCTGCACAATAGAGCAGACTCGACTGAGATCGGGCATTTCCGTCTACTTCAGAGCCGAAAGCCGCAACCGCGCCCCCGCTGGAGCCTGGAAAGGTAAATATTGAACAAGTTATCGGATCTGTCGGGCCACTGTTCGGAGGGCTGCAGCGAGACCCTCGTGGGACAGAGGAGGACGGGGGAAGCCTCATTAGGATCCGGAGGCTTCCCCCTCCTGAGGTGAGTACCCCCCAGGGGAACTTTTTGATGTTACTTTGTCTCTTTAAAAATGTAATTGCAAAGGTTAATAAACCCATTTATATCTTCAATTAGAAAAGTCTGACTGCTGTAGCAGCTCTCCTGAAAACTAATTAGAGGCCATAAAACTCCTGAGTAGTTGTGCAAACACTTCTCTTAGTGGAATAGTGAAGAAAAAGTTCAATAAATCATAATTTCTCGGTGTGGGGGATGAGCAATGAGCAGGTTAAATCTGGATCAAACCTAGATTTTATTTTCAACCCTCAAAAGTAAGAACAATGGAGCTCCAGGAAAGTTCTCCTTATGGTTATAAACCGCTTATAAGTTTATTATATACTTCTCTGTGGTACCCTAATGACAACCAATTACTAGAGACGGTCAATGAGATGCAGATAATTCCAGCCTGTATGTAAACCTAACGCAAACTGTATTCAGCTTGGAAGTTATCAAATCAATTGCAATTGCTATGGATTTTGATTGGCCCAACTGAAAACTGCATGCAGTTAACATTACATGGCCTAAAAAAGGATTTATATAAAGATGCTGCCAGCCTCCCTGCTCGCTGTACACTTGTTGGCAGTTGGGCAGAGCAACTGCCATTCACTAAGTGTTTTTGAAAATAATGAAAACCCTGAGAACCCCCATGAGGAGAAGGGCTAGTCCAAAACCTGTCAGTTTTGTCCGATTTCAGTTACTTATTAGTAAGTGACAGCAACATAGAAGAAATGTATTTTATTAGAGCATGTCCTGTAGTGGCATAATATGGTAGTAAAAGCAATACATTCTCCTATTATACACCTGAATCTTAAATATTTCTGTTGAAATTGACCAATCACAATGAGGACATTTAATAAGATTTTGCAAATCTGTATTGAAATTATGTTTTTGACGTGATCAAATGTTTTGTTTTCTTTCTCAGAGCCTGTGTCCTCAGACTTTACAACTGAACTATTCTGTTGTGTAAAAACAAAAACAAAAAAAAAAAAACACACCCCTGGCAACCAATCATAATTCACTGTTCCAAAACCAAACAAGTATAAGAGGTTTTCAGGTTCGCTTCTCTTGTTTCTATACTGAGCATCAGATGGTTCGAATGTTGCAACATTTTCATGAATAAGCTATGGGGAAAGAATTAAGGCTAGTTCACTGAGAAGTTATCATTGATACAGCAAACACAGATTGTAATCTCTCTCTCACCACAATCCATGGCTGCATTCAGGATGTTTCATGGTTACACCTAACAAAAAATTAGCAGTTCAAAGCATAGCAGTAAATAAGACCCTTGTTCTTGCTTGCCAACACGGCAATAGGTTTTCCCTAAGCTACATAAACAGGAAGCTGGCTCTCATTAGGTTTATGGGGCAACAATATGCTGATAGATTACATATGCAGCATGCTGGGCTTATGAGAAAACAGGTGACTGGAAAATGAACTTTCAGTAGTTTATGAGCTGATGCTTCTGCTGCAGCCACATCTGCAGTGACAGCTGTTAAAGCAGGGTGCATAGGCCAGCCAAACTGCTTCCCCCTCCAAATCAAATCTCCACATGTTATCTCTGGAGAAAAAGTAGAGGAGCAAGAGGAAGAGAGAGAGAGACAGTGTGTGTGTGTGTGTGTGTCTCAGGAGTGAGCGGAATAGGAGGTGGGATAGAACTATGGTGGAAGAAAATAGACTGACAGAAGAGGGGAGAGAGAGCATTGTGGGAGGGAAGAAGGGAGGTGAGGTAGTCCACTGTATCCTTTCCTAACAGTGTTCCTATAAAAGTAAAAAGTGAAATTCTGCCCTCCTATAAAAGTAAAGAATGGAAATTCCTGTCTGTTGAGCTATTCTAGCTCCTTGTCGATTCTACTATTTTCCAAATGCATAATATTCTCCACAGTAAAAAAAAAAAAAAAACTTTAATTCTGTAGACAAAAGAAAACTTTTATGTGCAATCTGACATTTCTGTGTAGAGATGGCCACACACAGGATACAATAAAATTATCAGATTTTAAAGCAATTTGCACTAAAAGATCAGATTTCCCGAAAAATCGATAGCTTTTTTTATTAGAGTAAGAAATCCGATCTGATTTTCTGTGTTTTTTTTTTTTTATAAAAGTAGATCGAGAATGGTGGATTTTTCTGATCAATTTCTATGAAAATTTGGTGTGTGTGTGGTAATTGCCAATTTATTAATATATACACACACCAAATCAATTTTCTTAGAGTTTCCAATCATTTTTATCATAATTGAGAAAAAATTGACTGTGTGTGGTACATTGGTCAAATTTTTGAAATGTTACAATCAGTCAGAAAAATTGATTGCTATTCTTGAATTGAACAGATATTTAAAAGATTTGTATGGTGTGGCCACCTTAGGCACGATCAATTAAATTGCATTATCTAAAGGTGGACACGCATTAATAGATTGTTAGGCCTGGAACCCACTGGAGCGATTTAGTGAGCGTTTAGTGAGCAATTCAAACCGCTACCGATTTCCCTAAATGCTCAGCTAATGTTAATGGATGGGCCAATTACCACTGAAGTGATTGAGTTTACCAAAACATGCTGCATTTTTCGCATTTAGCGTTCGCGTTTCTGCTAAGTATATAAACGTTGCCCTAATCGCTGGTCAAACCCTACACAGAGCGATTTAGCTAGCGTTTTGATTGTCTGAAATGCTACCCACAAGGCCTTGTGCTTCCCAGAAGGCCTTAAAAACAGTCTCCTACTTCCTGATGACGTCTGCTGGATGGTCGGAAGTGCTACAGAGCTGCAGGCTGCGTGCAGAGGAAGAATTTGGGAGAAATGCCTCGCAAAACGTGGTTTAACTCTGAGGATGTCGTAAAAGTGCAGCCTCATGAAGTGCTTTATAATAAAAGGTTTGATGACTACAAAGTTAGCCCGCAAGCCAAGAAACTATGGACTGAAATTACCAAAGAGCTGTATGAAGAGGCTGGCCTGTCATGGAGTCTGCTGTCACCCAAGCTGGAGGAGAGTAAAAGTGAGCTTATTAGTTCTACCTACTATTTGAAGTGGTTTGCTACATACATTTATCTTAAATCCTTTGGTTGATTGTTGGGAACATCATCAATCGATCAATCACAGTGACATACTGTATAATGAAGCCTGGCTGCACAGAATATGAATTAAAATCATAATAATTGTCAAGTATGTACATTACCTACCAAGCTGCAATATAATCAATGTTACAAATGTGTACTATGTATATTTTACAGTCAAAGAAGTAAAATAAAAAATGATGGAAGAATATTAAGGACAACTTTCGAAGGGAGCTCTTGGAAGAAGTAAAGGAGTGCAGAAGTGGTTCTGGGGCATCTACCAGGACCAAATAGGTTTACACTGCGCAACTTGCTTTCCTCAGACTGAGTATGGACCTGGATGATGAAGATGGCATGGACAATACTTCTGCACCTTTATTATCAGTATCAGACACACAAAGTGAGGACACCTCAAACACTAGTAGTGTCACAGTACTGTCTCCTTCACAGTCAAGTAGTAGTGTCCCATTAGTGTCTCCTTCACAGGCAACTACATCTGCCAAAAAAACCTACAAAAGTAACAGGAAAAGGAAGGCGCAGAGGTGGACTCACTACTGGACAAACCAGTTTTGAGACTGGTGTACCAAGTTCCATGCAGGAAGCAGTTGGTGCATTACATTACGCTAGATGTGATCATTATAATTTTGCTGTCAGTCTAGTACCCTATATGAAGAAAGTCCCTGAAGAGAAAATCTTAGACCTTCAACAGGGTATCATTGATAAAAAAAAAAACAAAAAAAAAAAAAAACCTCCCAGCCATCTAATACAGTGGACCAATCGCACAGCTCTTCTTCCAGCACACCTTCACAATCACCTCCAGTGCCTATTCCGCCATATCTCAAACAACCACCCTATGAGCACTTACAATCAGGGAAGGGTTACTACCAAAGTGAACAGGATGCAGTATACCACAATTACCCATATAGGCCTCCAAGTCACATGGGCTATTACCCCACTTACCAGCCCTCTTATAATGTTAATCAGCAAAGTCAAGAGCCTGTTATGTACACTGATCTTACACAAACAAGGCCACAAAAAGCAACTGAGAACACTGCCTCCAGCAAAAGTTCTTTTGTGGACCTGCTCAGATGAGATGATGCCTAATTATTTAGATTTTGGCACCAATATGCAAGTTAAAGTAAGGTTTGTTAGGCGCAAGTTGAGATCCCATTACAGTTCTTATGACCCAAAAAATAACCTGTAATATTAAAGGACCTTTATGGCAAAAAATGTCACATTTAAAATACATACAAATAAAAAGTTTCTCGCAGAGTAAAATGAGCCATAAATGACTTTGATCCTATGTTGCAGTCACTTACAGTAAGCAGTAGCAATCTGACAGACCCGATAGGTTTTGGAGTAGTCCATCTCTTCATGGGGGATCCTCCACAAGGCTTTTATTATTTTTAAAGAGCCAACGCCTGAAAAGATAAATTTATATAAAGATGCACACTGCTCCCCTACCTGTTTGCACACTTTTTGGCAGTTGGGCAGAGCAACTGCCATTCACTAAGGAGATGGAGATAGAGTAGTGCAAAACATGTCGGTTGTGTCAGATTTCTACTGCTTATTGTAAGTGACAACAACATAGGAGAAACGTAATGTATGGCTCATTTTACTCTGGAAGAAACATACTTCTTATGTGTTTATGTTATGTTAAATTTGTGTTATTTAACTATTTTACCTTTCTAAAACTATTATGTGAGTACATATGTACACAGAATATATCACTCCAAAAATACTGTGGGTTATGTGTGCTTCATACAGATACAAAGTTGTATTTGAGGTTTTTCTCGAAAATATAAAATAGGTGCCAAACATTAAAAAAGCAAAAAGAAAATAAGTTAAGTAAACTACCACTATTGTTTCTGTGTGAGTACTTATTAGTATTATCATTATTAAATTTGTTTGAAGTATGTGATGCTGCCACTCATACAGGTGTGTAGTCCCCTTTAAAAGCTCAAAAAAAATCCAACACATCGGCTAAATTTGGTTAAAAAAAAATAAATTTGAATTAACCAATCAAATTGCATATTGATATTGCTCACAAAACGCTATGCACTTTTTGCAAAACGCTATGCACTTTTTGCAAAACGCTGACCAAAACGCTAGAAAAAGCGTACGAAATAGCTAACAAACCGCTCACAGAAAACGCTAGCGATTGCGATTAGCGATTGCGTTTTGTAGTGGGTTCCAGGCCACTTTTTAGAAGCCATCAGATTTGTGAAATTTTTACCACCAAAAGAACGTATCCAATCAAAGCCAATACATGGGTCAGCAATGCACTCAGCCACTTTGTGCATTTCTTGCTAGTTCTGATTGCTTGCACATATTTTGCTCCTTTGAGTAGCAGATGCTGTACGTAAAATTTTACTGTATAATTTAAACAAAAACTGCAATTATCTCCTGAGGTGCTCTTTATTTTATATATTAAATAAATATTTGCAGATTGTACATTTTATACCACTTTTAATAGCTTATTGTACTAATTAAAAAATACCAGGACTCCTAAAATCTCCCACAAAGTCAGCAACTATAGTGTGCTACAAGTGAGTCACCTAAATAAGTTACAACTACACTGGTTTATTAAAACAGGATACAATATAAAGCCACAACTGCATGCAAAGCACAGCAGCCCATAGCAATCCACATCAGAGCAGTAAGAAATGTAAAAATAACTGCAAAATATTTGCAAAAAATACTTGCCTTGATGTAATCCTATGTATGTAGATATAAGGAAACAAGCAGTTGACATACCATCTGCAGTAGCACAGAGGAATGCAGTGTGCACACAGTCAGGGCTGGACAGGCTTCTGATATGCATGTCCCTTTAACAATCCTGCTTGTAATCTAGTTCTTCCTGAAATGACAAGGCTTGCAAGGAGCCACTCACTCTAATTGAGCACTTCCTATTCTACACTGGTCAGTCAGGCAGGTCTGCAGTAGCTTTGACACCTACACATCCTGTCAGCAGATCACTGATAATCTGCTAGACATTGATAAGGATAAAATATCACCTCATTCAAGTAGAATTCAGCACACAGCAACTATCTGTGAACCATGTCTTCTCAAACCTGACACAGGAGCCTGCATTTCCTGTTACTTCTAAGCAATGTGCAAAAGCAATTAAGTGCAATCTCCGGATTAAACAGGAACTGGCAAAAGGAGTGGAAGAGAATGACATATCATTTATTTGCTATCTGGACACAATTCATTTGCTGGCTTTTGAGCCTAGGTTTAGGGTTGGGGTTGAACAGAATCCAGGAAAGAGGTGGGAGACACTGCAACATAATGACTGTTGGTGCCTAAAAGGTTTGGAAGGTACTTCTGCTGGGCCTAGACATTACTGGAAGACTCAGGTTCTACATTAATTTATGCACCCCACCCTGGATTCCAGATAGGCACAACTGCTGGCTGGTGTAATGATTAAGGACTCTGCCTCTGACACAGGAGACTTGGATTCGAATCTCGGCTCTGCCTGTTTTGTAAGCCAGCACCTATTCAGTTGGAGACCTTAGGCAAGTCTCCCTACCACTGCTACTGCCTATAGAGCGCGTCCTTGTGGCTGCAGCTCTGGAGCTTTGAGTCCGCCAGGAGAAAAGTGTGATATAAATGTTATTGGTCTGGTCTTGCTAATCAAAGGCATATGTGTATTAGCCTGGCCATCATTAGAAGGCAATGGAACTGTTTTAATTATTGCTGGCTACAGCTAGGCCATGTAATGCCTCATGATTGAGCCCTTATAAATAGCTGGAATCAATACTGCAGCGTGTTTCCAATATGGTACAACTGATAACTACCTGCTCTTTCTTCTATGGAGAAAAGGTACAAGTCTTTGACCAAGTGTTTGCTGCCAACACTTGTAGACTGAAATGGGGAAAAGCTATAGCCAGCCCCAATGTGTACAGCTTGTTCTAAGACAGGCAGCTGTCTCACACCAAGCTCTTCTTAGTAAGATATCCATCTGTATGTAACCATTTTAAGCCAACCACAGACGTATCAGTTGATCATTATCACTGTAGCAGCAGGATCTAGATTTCAATCAATTTTCTGCTAGGCAGTGGAGAGGAATCTGACCAGCATAATGGCACATAGACTGATATTCCTCAATCCACCCACCAGGCTTGGACTATTGACTGGGAATGGCATCATGGCTTCCTTGGCATTTCTATAGTTGCCATTTTGGTTTTATCTCCACCACAGAGGCAGAAAAATTACAGCTTTTAGCATGTAGTTACCCAGTATATACCACAGGAGACTTGGAGGCTCAGGAGTTATGCTACACAATAGCATCGGACGAGTTTTCCAAACTGTCCTATTATAGTTGTATTTGGAAGCGATTAGATGTCTGTACAACTTGGCTGGGTGGCATTTCCCCAACTTGTGACATTTTCATTCTACTGAAATAAAGCTAATGACTCCTTTATTCATATAAAATAGCATATACCTTGATCCAAGCAGAACAAGCATCTTTATAGGCATACCACACTTCACAAAGATTGGCAGTCAGATGGTGCTTTGCATGCAGCGCTACAGTGAGAACTTAGCTATAGGTTTCATACGTGGACAGGATACTAGGCTCCAGTGACATGCATAGTCCTAATTACGCTGTGTATTAACAGAGAATGAAACAGGACTCCCTATCCCTGGTAATGCTGCAGTGCACAAGTATTTTTAATTTATGAAGCGTCAACATATTTTATGGTGATGTATAAAGTAATAAGCAAACATAACAGACAATGTTGTACACCAATATACAAATTACAGAATCGTTAATTACAGTGACAAAATTAAGTTGATGATTAAAATGTATAACAGATTCCAAGACACAGAAGGGTAAGAGATGCACTTGTATACCATTTCTTACTAAAGTCTATGGTTTCCTAGGGCCCAGGTTCTCAGCATATGGTAGGTGTACCCCTGAAAGTGATTGAGTTGGATTTAGGGGGTACGTGAACATGCCATAGCCAATCTGTAATGGTGGGTTTTGGAAATTTAAATGCCTAAGGCGAGTTCACACTATGCAGGTTGCTTAATATGAATGCGCCCGGCCATACAATTGTATGGAAAAGCTTCACATCACTGCGTTGCAATGGCCAACACAATTTCTACAGTGCGTTTCTGGGTAACATATGCTATAAAGACCATAATAAATAGCAATTCTCTGGAATAACGCGTCTTTCAAAAAGGTGCATGCGTTGTAATAATCTTAAGAAAGACTGTCCTAAGGAGATTATTAATTGCATGCCACCACACAGTGTTTACTTTATACACTATTTAGGAAAATGGTAATTTCCCTTTCAATTTTGCATTTATTGTACTTTAATCCTGTCGTCAACTAACATTTAGTTTATCAAATAACTCCCCTCCCCGAACACCACCACATTTCCAAGGTATAGGCTACCTGTCACACTGGCCATCTGTAATATCTGGTAAATATAGGTAGGGCTCTGCCTGCCACAAGTGTAGTGGGCTTCTGTGCTGATAAATACATTTTTTATTATGACAATTCAAGAAATTAAATAATAATTAACTCCTCAAATATTACAGACTTACATTTCTGCAGTCATTACCCTCGATGGTAAAATCATTAAAAAACGAACCCATTCACGTTCAGTCATTAGCTGCAGGTTTTACCAGAGCGAACTGGTGACTTCAGTAAAGCAAGGAAAAATGCTTACTGTGTAAAAAAAAACAACACAGCAACAGCCCATGAATGAATCTCTGCTACGGATAATGGCAGTGGAGCCTGCAGTAAATTATGGCTTGAATAGCTCTATAATTAGCTATATGCTGAATGGATGTGCTACTACACCACTGTGATTACCAAAATCGAAACACACAGCCAACAGTATATGTAAAAACAAAACAACTCCCTTTTTTAAAACAAAGAATGAATAGGAAAATGTATCAAAACTGCCAGCTGCAGTCACTCCATTCTTTTTTTTTTAAAAAATATATTATATATATTGAACCAGATTAAATCTTGTCACAGAAGAGCCACAGAAAAAAAAAAGTGTCACCTTGCAGGAAAAAACTGCTTATTTAGCTTTTTACAATGAAGCGGGTTAGACAAGATTGGAAAGGTACACAACTGCAGATTTCAGTATCTATGTAGGTCTTGCTGAATAAGTGGCATAAAATGCGATGGCAAATGGAATTAAGTGTATTTCAACTCCAGCCTTCAGTAAAAAAAGATAAATAAAAAAAATACAAGCTAAAAGTTTCCACCAAATCACATCTTTTTACAATATACAATCCCTTGTCTATGAATTTTAACCAGCTTAGAACTAGCAGTATAACTAGCACACTACAGTATACTGTACAAAGTACAAATCTATCAGCTGCAAATCTAACATGAACATTTGAGGAAGAATGACTAGGACTAATATGTAGGATTTGGCATGTACAGTAAATTCATTATAGGTAGACCTCACCCTGATACATGCTACACGCTGCACATCAAGAAAAGCACACATAAATAGGCAGCAACAACCTAGTTATGTACTAGGCAGGTTATTGGCAACCGTTTAAACATTTACTCAAGATAAAATGAATGCAGAACAACATCTGCTAGGGATTTCATGAAAAACACCACATCACACAGATGGATAACATTCTAGAAAAAATAAAATCTGCCAGGGCCTTGTTAACAACCTCTACAAGATTATATATATTTATTTGTAACTAATGGATACTGCAAATGTAATTTTTCAGCTCACAATAGCCTCCCTCTATTACGCAGGTTATGTAGCAAAGGCTCCACTTCTCATACATTTCAAAAAGAAGGTCTACAAAAGCTGATGTAATAATAATAATAATAATAATAAAAAAAAGGTTCACACATCATAAGGATGTTCTGTGGCACTGATGCCTTGTCATTGTCATGTAATACAGAATAGTCTGTAATCAATGTTGGTGGTGCAGTGTAATATAATATTGGCAGATCAGGCTGGGTTTTGCAATGTGTCTGCGTAGTTAGGCAGCATTTGCTGGGCCGGATTCCCGGGATTCTGCCATCCCTGGCCGCATCCAAGCCTCTATTGTCCACCCCAACAGGGCAGAATAAATGGGCAGCTATGCCAGGTCTTATGACGTCACGCCAGGGATTGCAGAAGCTCGATCTTACTACGCGCACTGACAAATCTGAAATAAAGCCTAGTGCGTCATCGCAGCTAGAAATCTCAAAAATGCCGCAATCCACGGGCTTCCCAGCACTCCTTCCCCGCACATCTAATGCCACAGGAAGCCCAAGATTTTCTGACATTTCCATCAAATGGAAAAAGCACCCCAATATGTAAGGAAAGGGGGGGAGGAGGCAGAATAAAGGGATGCAGGGCCGATTCCTCAGTGTGGACGATGCTGAGTGTTGCTCTGCCAGGCCAGCAGATAGGCGATCTCTCATTGGGAAAGGTCACTATACTGTACAGGAGGAAATCCTGGCACTGCCACTGGTAAGGCGATCCCCCCCCCAGTGCATGCAGGAGCAGCGCATTGCCAGTGCAGAGAGCTGGGATTTCCTGCAGCAATGCACCCCCACCCCCTGTGACAGATCGCATTATTACATGTGGGCAATGCGGAACCCCGCTGTCCTGGGGGCGCCTATAGGCAAGAGAAGACGGAGAGCAAAGCCTACCCTAAGCACAGCATTACTGAATGCATACACGCAATGTCATCGATCCTACAAATTCCCTGTATCACGGGAAGTGTGAGGGGGGGCTTACTTTCTAGAAGGCTGCAAGGCTCATTTCCCAATAATCCGACAATCACAGAATGTCCATGGAAGCTCTCAGTACAACCACTGACGGCCCGGGCTGCATTGCTTCCTTCGCTGTCGGCTCCCTTTTCGCTTTCGATGTTGCAACTCCCTGGGAAAAAATGGCTTTTTATGAATGGGAGGGATGCGCCTCACTGCGCACGCGCATCAGCCCCTCACGATTTCTTATGAATGGGAGGGAAGAGCCCAAGGCGCGTGCGCAGTGCTCCCCTTGCTGCAGAGCTGTTCTCATGAATGGGGGTGGGCGCGGGGCAGCAGGGCGCGTGCGCTGAAGTCAGTTTTTTTTATGAATGGGGACCGGAACCTAACCTGCTGCGCTCATTGCGGACGGAGCTGTGTTTTATGAATGGAAGACAGCTGAATAAACCGCGCGTGTACTGCGAGCCATGGAGGAATAGAGGGAGGGGGAGGAGGGCTGCTACAGGGGAGGGGGGAAGGGAAGTATGTGGAAAGCAGATGATTCCATCTGGCGTGCTATTAATACAGCTACCCCTGCGCTGCGCTGTATCCTCTGCACTGGCACACCAGGGCGGCTGGCAGAGACACCTGAAAATGCAAGATCGCGCTCTCTTCTGATACTGCAGTGCCTTCATTTAGCTTATTTCGGTCTACGTGATCATTAATGAACCCCCTTTTTTTGCTTTGCATACAGAGGGAGAAGGTGTCATTTCTATGACGACATGGGTTTTGTGTGCTGGGGCTGCCTTGCAGTAATGATCGCCACATCCTGTGTGTGAGGATCTCCCATCTAGAGACCAGCTGGGAGAATGAAACATGGCTGCACTAAATATTCTCCACACAGCTCACTCAATAATTATCATGTGTAAAGTCTCGTGCCAGTGTGCGATTCCAGTTACGCAGTCATACCTCAAACGTGGCAGAAATGGAAGGGTAGGATGAGGATGAGCAATAGAACCTGCCAATGCTCTGTGGTAATATTTTAAATAGAATGTTAAAAGTCATAAAAATGGGTTTAGATTAAAAGGCTTGTACATTAAATAAACATTATTCAAAACAACTGTACCTTATAGTATTGGGTGAGAGTTTAGGAATGATGACTATACAGACATTCTATTGGCAACAGCTGAGAATCCTGCTCTGTACCATGGAGGATAAGGAAGGGGTGACCTGCAATGCCAACAATAATTGTCAACAATGATGTGGGATAAATGTATTATTATTATTATTTAGTATTTATATAGTGCTAACCTCCTCCGCAGCACTATACTGAGTACCTTGTCGAGTTTTGTGATTCTTGGTGGTCTCAAGTTGCCCCCAAGTATCTGAAGATGAGAGAGACCAGGAGCCCAATGGTGCAATGCTGTCTATACAAACTGGCATACTCAATAATAGTTATATTATACTCACAAGGGCGGGTTCAACACTTGCTGTTCCTATTCGGTATCCCAGGTCTGCTACACAGGTACTGGTCGGTTGCACTCCTCATGTCGTGTTTCCAATAATGTAATCATCTTGGGCAGCCAAAGTCTAGTGTCTGTACTGTATGTATCCTAAAAACATATTAGTAAGCTATTTCCACCCACAAAATCGACCTTAGGCTATGATAAGGACATTGGCCCATGATTCTCATTATATTTTGCATTAGACTGTGAGCTCTGAAGGGACTGTTAGTAGTATGACTATGTACTGTTTAAAGCAGTGCAAAAGATTTCAGTGCTATATAAATACACATGTAAATGGTTTCCGTATGTGTGTCTTGATTTCATGGGGGAAGTATACACAGGGCCGGATTTGTACTTTTTACCGCCCAAGGCCCACTATCACTAACTGCCCCCAGATTGACGGGATCCTAAACTCTCTCCCCCCCCCCCCCCCCCGACACGGCAGGGATTAGATTGTGGGCTCCTCTGAGGACAGTTAGAGAAGCGATGGAAGGGATTACACTAAACATTCCTCTGGTGACAGTTAGTGACATGGTGACGGATTAGATTGTAAGCTCCTTGGCAAGTGGCACATTCGGTGAGTGACATGCAGCTCAGAGATCAGTGTAAGTGCCTGTTCGATGTCCCTTCATCTCTCAGTGCCAGATCCAGCTGTTGGTAACCGCCCACCACTATATGCAAACTCTGTGTAGTAGGATGGATGTTCAGCAGGCTAACTGCTACTGCCCACAGCACACCCCTTGCTTCCCTGGTGCCCTCGGCCATGGCCTTTGTAGCCTTGCCTAAAATCCAGCCATGAGTATACATTTTAGTGTATCACATAGGGTGACAGTTGCTGCCATCCTGAGACGTCTCATCTGCACCCATCCATCAGCTCTCTGCTCCCTTTGCGTTGCAGTAACCTCCAGAACAGTGCTGCTATTTCAGCAGAAATGTTGGTACTGTTCTGCAGGTCTCCATGTTTATGGCCTCCTTTCCCTGGCGAAATGCTGGATGTTTTGCAATTGCAATTAGCCCTAATTGCAGTTGCACCATTGGGCTCCCCACTATTGCAATTCATGAGGAAAGAGCTTTTTGGAATTACTGGCAATTCTCTGTGATCCAAAAACGTGGCCAAAAGCGATCTACTTGGTCCAAGCCCTTTGTCCATTTGCTGCGCTTGTCAAAAGCGAGGCCTGTTTAAAAGCCAATGATAGTCCCTGCTTTATAACTTGCCTGCCATTACATCTCAGTGCATCATAGACAACATACCAACCCTGCCACCCTCGTGGGTTTAAATTGCTCACAAGAAGTTGGAAATATCATTTAACATTATTGACCAGCGAAAGAGCAGAAAAATATCTCACCATCTCGCTGAAAGAAATTACTGTGAGTGACATACAGTGATAGACTGAACATCAGGTCCCTGGTTTGGAGGGGGCACAGTTGCAATCACTGCTGATTGCAAGTTCCTCTGTGGGTTCATAGACTTGATGTTTGCCACTTTGCTACGGGAAGCAGGTAATTTGGGCTCCGGCAATGCTTCAGTAAAATGAATGCTACTTAGACTGCAATGTTTATTGCGGTTAAATCGGAACTGGCGCAGATATCATCAGAGGGTGTGTTTACTGGCGATGGAGGTGCTGATATTGGCAGATATTGTGACGAGGGGGGTGGGTTAGGGTTAAACATCAGTAGAGCCAGGGTTAGTGGTAGGAAAACATTGGTAAAAATTGCAGATATTCTGCTGTTATGTTACCCATTGCTCAACAGTAGAATATTGGTAATTTTACCGATATTCTACTTGCGGGTTTTCCTTCCTCCCTGATTACTGCAGTGCCCTTTTTAAGTGAAAGTCTAGTTATGATTCATTGCATCTCTTTAAGTAGGATTTGTCAACATCGTTTTATAAATACATCGTTGGACCATCCCAATGACATATACTTCTCCCGAGCATGGTAGTAATACTGTCATCTGCTTTCCTGAAGAGATCCAGACATCGTAGCTGAAGGCTACCTCCCCCCTTGACCCTATCCCTTCTGATCTACTTCAGCCTCACTTCACGGATCTGGCCCCAGTCCTCACTACCATGTTTAACCTCTCCCTATCCACAGGCACCTTCCCCTCAGACTTCAAGCAGGCCACTGTACTGCCTCTGCTCAAGAAACCCTCCCTCGACCCCTCGCTACTATTCCAACTACCGCCCGATCTCCCTCCTCCCCTTCGCCTCAAAACTCCTTGAGCGTCTGGTTCACAAACGCCTGACCCAGTACCTCAATGCCAACTCACTACTAGACCCACTGCAATCTGGATTTCGGCCTGCCCACTCAACCGAAACGGCTCTCACCAAAGTGGTCAATGACCTTGCCTTAGCTAAAGCTGAAGGTAAATACACCATTCTCCTCCTCCTTGACCTTTCAGCAGCTTTTGATACAGTAGATCATCCCCTACTCCTCCAGTCCCTCCAATCCATGGGCATTCACGATCTCGCCCTGACCTGGCTTTCATCCTACCTCTCCAACCGCTCCTTCACGACCTCCTTCAATGAGTCCTCGTCCACCCCCAACCACCTCTCAGTGGGAGTCCCCCAAGGCTCGGTCCTTGGCCCCCTACTGTTCACCCTATACACATCCTCCATTGGCAAGGTTATCTCCTCCATGGGTTTTAACTATCATCTGTATGCAGATGACACCCAGATCTACCTCCACACCCCTGACATATCCACCACTACCATGGACAAGGTCTCCTCCTGCCTATCTGCCATCTCCTCTGGATGTCCGCTAGGTTCCTAAAACTAAATCTAGACAAAACGGAATTTATGATCTTCCCACCCCGGTCATCCCTGGACCTCCCAGATGTGCAGGTCACTGTTAACCACACTACTATTCACCCTACCTCTCAAGCCCGCTGTCTGGGTGTCACCCTGGACTCCGCACTCTCCTTCACTCCCCACATCCAAAACCTCACAAAGTCCTGCAACTTCCACCTTCGTAACATCTGTAAGATTCGCCCTTTCCTGACCCCTGCCACCACCAAACTCCTCATCCATGCCCTCATAATTTCCCGCCTCGACTACTGCAATGCCCTTCTGTCTGGACTCCCTAAGACCCGAATAGCCCCACTGCAGTCCATCATGAATGCGGCTGCCAGAATTATCCACTCCTCCCATCGCTCCACCAGGGCGACTCCCCTCCGTGAATCCCTCCACTGGCTTCCTATCCAGTCCAGAATCAGATTCAAGATATTGTGTCTGACCTACAAATCCATCCACAAAACCTGTCCAACCTACATTTCTGATCTTACTCAGAGATACACACCAAGCCGCTCACTCCGCTCCTCCAATGAACTTCGCCTGACCGTCCCCCGCATCACCCAGTCCCATGCACGCCTCCAAGACTTCTCAAGAGCCGCTCCGACACTATGGAACTCCCTACCTCCACCCATTAGGGCAGCCCCCTCCTTCAACACCTTCAAGAAGGCCCTCAAAACTCACCTTTTCACTCTTGCCTACCACCCCTCACAATTGCTCTAAACCCAGCCGAACTCTGGTCCCCTACCTCTTGTGTCCCTACCTCTTCCTCTAGATTGTAAGCCTTTGGGCAGGGTCCTCACTCCTTTTGTGTCCTACCTGATCATGCACCTCTATTACTGTGCACCCATGCTATGCATTTGAGTGAACCTAACTTGCCTAACTCCATGCTCCCATCCAGTGACTGACTAAGCATTACCTTGTACTCATACTGTGCTGTGTGATCTGGTTTTCTTGTATTCCTGTATTGTCATATTGCTGTTTGTCACCCCTAAATATTGTCTGTAACCTAAATTAATGTCCAGCGCTGCGTAATATGTTGGCGCTTTATAAATACAACAAATAAATAAATAAATAAATAAGGCTGTCCTCTGCTGTGCCTATCTGAAACTGGAGAGGGGTCCTTCAGCTGTTATGATGTTTCTGCATCTCTTCAGGAAAGCAGATGAAAGTTGCTACCACGCTTGGAAGCTGTATATGTCATTGGGATGGTCTAACGACTATCAGTTCAAGGAAAGGGGAATCTTTCCTCGTATCAAAAGGATAATTAATTGTTCTCCCATGGCAGGCAGTAAAGCGTCCCAGAAGCTCGTCATCAGTTACAGCGTCTTATGCTGAATGTCGTGTTAATCTAAAGAGCAGGAGTGATTTATTTAACTATTAACCCTTACTCTTCCTACTACTTTCTTTCTCTTATGTATCAGTAAATTTTAGTTTTATTTTTTTAACATTTTGAGATAGTGTTTTTTTTTGTAACCTATAGAATTCAGTTTTATGAGGTAACATCTGTTGATGTGATTGGCTGATTAATGGCTCATACACACGGGGCACAACTGTCGCCACAAACACGTGGCATGCGCATGTCTGAGCGGCAGTTGCCCCGTGTGTATGACGCGCGTGCCACGAACTGTCGCCGGATAGTAAAGTTGCCGTGCGATTGAAAAGTTCAATCGCCGGCAACTTCTGCCTCCGCAACTGTCGCTAGTCCGCCACGCGTACTATGTGTGTATGCGGACTAGCGACAGGAGACAAATGCAAGTGAATGGAGCATCCGGCCGGGGGAGGCTCCCTTCACAGACAGCTTCCACCGTGTCTCTGCCTTTCTGGCGAGACATGTGGATAGCTGTCGCCGCCAGGGAGCTATCGCTCCCTGGTCTTTTGTCTGCTGGCAACAGCAGACAATTGTGCCCCGTGTGTATGAGCCTTTACAGTGTGGTCTTGGATGCAATCCTCCGTTCTGTCCGGCCTGTAAGCTTTTTGTTATGAAATGGGTTGGTATATGTCAGTGTTGAAATGTATCTTATCACAAATAGGAAATGAGTGGTGTTTGGTTTGCTGAAGGTCAGTTATACAGCTAGATAAGAGCAGCTGCAGTTGTAGAATATAAACATTCACAGATATGTGGCATATCATGTTCTCCATGTGCAATTATATTTATCATTATGAGCTGTTAGCGTGTACTAAATGTTAATTAGCTTTTAAATGCAATTTAAATACAGTTTACATCCGCTATGTTTTATTGTTATTGTATGCTAAAAAGTTCAAGCTTAAGTCCAGGAACCTCTACTTCTACTACCATGCTTTATGCTGAGTTATAATTTACAATCCTGCACATGGATGTAGGCACAATTTACTTGGTTGTTGTTCACACTTGTTTTAAAAACGTATGCATGGCTCCGTTTTTTGTCCCTGTTCAAAATAATGAACTAATAAAAAATAGCAGCCTTCTTCACAAAAAAACAAAAACAAAAAAAAAACAGATCCGTCTATGTTCAGGGGGATCTGTTTTGAAAACCTGAACGGACAGTCCAAATTTTCAGGATTTTCATGGACCCTGATCGTTCCCTGATACACGGAGGGGTAGTGAAAATGTATGGCAAAACTGATCCCCCCCTGTACACAGGCATCTTTGGAGGGGGACCCCACCGACCACTGAACACCCCCCCCCCCCCCGACCTGGCTGCTTTAGCATGGCGGCACCCTCCTACCACAGGCTGGGCATACATTTTCACGGACTGGAAACGGATTTGAAATGGATCCGATCTGCTACGGACAGGTGTGGACCTAGCCAGAAGCTGAATACTCAGAACCCGACAAAGGAAGATGGATTCAGTGATGCCCTCCTCACGGCAAGAGCTCCACGATCCAACGAGCGCGCCACGATCCATCCTTTGGACAGTGGGTACACACATTACGCGACAGGAGCGAATGGGAAGTCAAGTCATTGCAGTATTTTGCGTGGAGTCGTCAAGGATCTTAAAGATCCGCTGTGGCAGTCGTTATTGCCGCGCAATGCTAAACAACGTTCGTGTGATCACGCGCCTGTACCCACGTTGTGCAATCGTGGAAATGAACGCTCAAAGTATTGCCAATCGTCTGGAAAATCGCATCGTGGGTACAGACCTTTATGATTGTAGTAAATTCTTTTGCACCTTGTGCTGGTTTCATCTACTTTTACTGCATATGAAATATCCCCAATAATGTCACATGAATAGCAGCCCCACAGGGGGCACATGAACTTTACTCTCTAGAGGAGTGTCTCAAATCTATATGGTTTGTTAACCCATTTTGTTTCGGCTGCTTTTTTTTTAAAGGTTTTGCTGCCTCCACTATATCTCCAAACTGAAAAAGTTTTAATAACTATGAGCTAAGATTTTCCTTAAAGGGGTTCTGTGGGGGGTGTTGAAAATAAAAACAGGCACTTACCTGGGGCTTCAATCAGCCCGCTGTAACAGTAATGTCCCACGCCGTCCTCCTCCGATCCACCGTTCCCCTCCACCGGGACCGGGAAATTATTCATCTAACATGAATAATGCACGCTCCCCCTCGCGTCATCGGAAGCTTACTGCGCAGGTGCAGTACGAAGTTTTCTTGTACTGCGCTTGCGCAGTAAGCTTCCGATGATGCACGCGGGAGCGAGCAGGCGTGCGGTCGCGCAGCCGCAGTTGGATGGCATGCCGCACTAGACGGGGCCCGGCGGCGGAGGACGGCGTGGGACATTACTGCTACAGGGGGCTGATAGAAGCCCCAGGTAAGTGTCTGTTTTTATCTTCAACACCCCCCCCCCCCCCCCACAGAACCTTTTTAATTTAGTTCCTAATTATGTACATAGCTTTATATATTTAAATAATATACACAAAATTAAATGTTTTTATTTTTAATTGAATTAACCAATGTTTTCTAACCACTAATCATGCATGGCTTAGATGGAGCTGTGTGCTGCGATTTCATTCTTCAAAATAAATCACAGGGCAACCTGGGTCTGTTTGTTCACTAAGTGAAAAAAAAACAACACGGCATGCCACCTGGTATTTATTGAAATCTTTCATTAATGAAAGTAGTCCTGTTACTACTTATCTATATATTGACGTTAAAGTGGTATGAAACACAACATTTCTTCTTTTGCTCTACAAGATTTACAGCATAACATCTACCACAAAAAAAATTGTAGCAGAACAGCATTCAAACAGTTAAACGCAGCACTTTGTTCTTCAGTGGAAAACTCCTTTTATCTACATTCCTTTGTTAGATACATTTAGTATACATCCAGCAGCATGCTGAAACTAAACTGTACTGAGCTGAGAAGCAGAGGTGAAGTGAGAAATGATCACAAGTTAGATTTTAACATAATACAGCAGCTATGCAATAAAATGCAATGGCAACTTTCAGAGCAGATAAACTGTACTTTGGGGACCTGTAATTTAGACCTGTAAATATAGTAACTGAATGGTTAATAAAAAGTAGGAAAACACATTTTTTTATTGAATGTTATGTCAGAGCTTTATCCCACGTTAATGACAGACCTGAATACAGTGCAATAAATTGCTGTTAAAAAAAACCCCACCTGTTCTACTGTAATGTGTCCACATTTACATATCGGACATTGCACTGCAGGACTTCTACCGCACATTCGTTTGATTAGTGATGGAAGCAAGCTGCCTGCCTAGCAATGTGATGCCTGGTGATGAATAGGAATGCATACACAACCATACACTTATACACTGCTTCCCTATTAATATCAGTGGAGCAGAACCTGTATTCCTGGTGTACGGAAAGCACATTGTGGCCATTCACTGGCCTGGTAGTAATTTGAAAAAAAAAAAAAGTAAATATATAATGAGAACTGTAGTATACATGGCTGGGAGCTAAAATGAAATGGTAGGACATGCATAGTCTTTTCTTTAGTTAACTTTATTAAACTACATATGTTGCCATCAAACGAACAAACGTTGATTCGAGCAGTACCTTTAATATCTAACGGTACATGGTTTATTGCTAACTTGGAACACACTTGTCTTTCAGTTTTCTGCGCGCGTTTTTCTGCGTATGTTTTCTGCACACCAAGTGTGTTTCTATGAAGAAAAACGTGCATGTTTTTTTCACAGCATCTAATGTAATTGATACAGAAAACTGAAAAAATGTGCAGAATCATGATGCAGAATGTCAGTTTTTTTTCTGTGCGCGAAAAACACATGAAGCGTTAACGAGCATGTTGATTAACATCATGAGTTCTAAGTTTTTCTGTGCAGAAAACGCGTACGAAAACAGTCAAGTGTGTTCCCTGCCTAAGTTTCTTCTTCAGGCATTATACAAAATTAGTTCAGAACCTACAATGAAAGCTTACAATAAACTACTGTATGTACAGTTAGTCATTAAAGTTATTACCCGAATCATTGTTTGTTGGTTTGACCAATGTGCACCTTGATTGTCAAGCATTGCGCGTGTCAGCGTGTGCCATTCTAGCAACACACTTCATGTTCTGCATTGTAACAACAGAATCCGTTACATTGCATCGCAACTGATAAAGTGTGAACTGTTCATAGACTTTGGATGCAGTGGTCAAAATGGTGTCCATTACACTGCAACGTGTTAGTGTGAAAATACCCCAAGGCCAACAATGGTATAAATATATGTGAGGTAATCCTCGAGTATATAGTTTACTTTAAACTAACCTCTTCTAGTCCTTATCTATATTCTATTTGCCTAGGTGGAAAATGTCGTAAAAATGTGCTTTGGTTTAAGCTTACACAAGACTGAATGCAAATTAGTTTTCATATCCTGCTTATTACCAGTTATTATTAATTAGTATTTATATAGCGATGACATCTTCTGCAGCACTGTACAGAGGGGCTCATAATCTACTCCCTACTATAGTAATCTGTCTATGTGTGTATTGCGTAGTGTCTAGGGCCAATTTTGGGGGAAGCCAATAAACTTATCTGAAACCGAAGTGCCCAGAGGAAGCCCATGCAGACACGTTGAGCACATACAAACTCAGTGCCGATAGTGCCCAGGCTGGGATTCGAACCGGAGACCCAGCTCAGCAAGGTGAGAGTGCTAACCACTACGCAGTTAGCGTTACTGTTTGCAAAACATGCCTTTTTCATATGTAATAATTAACTGGGTGCTTGTTGGGCAGATCAGCCACCCACCCCACCTGCCAGTCACCGAACAACTTCCAGCTGTAATTTAATTCAGCCAAGTGGTGGAGTTTGTAGCCGCATGCGTGTCAGCATTTGACACGCAGTGCGGTTACCAGATAACATGCCGCGTCTAAATGCTGCTGCAACCTCGCTCACAGAAGACTCCATCTGGTGGTCACCTCTCTAATGCCCTGTGGATGGGAGCAGCTGACAGGCACTGAATGTAGCATGTGATATTGGCCCATATAGTTTCAGTGTTCCATATGTGGAATTTTAGTATTACACGTGTTTCCATGATGTATGCAGTTTGTGTTTTCAGGGGGAAAAAAACTTTTTTTTAATAATTTTTTTTTTCAGTTCCTTTTTATTATTATTTTTTATATGTAGAATACCTAAATACCGGTATGTGCATTGCTGTACTAACTTCAGATGAACAATCAGAAAAATATGGCACGGGAGGAGAGAAATGGACCATGTCCAAAAGAGATTGCAGTCTTCCCTAAAATGATCTATGTGCTGCATTGCTGACAGTCAAAAATCCAACAAAGCTCTGAGTGGGTATGACTGGAGCACATATTTCAAGGGCAGCTGAGATGTATAGTACAGACAGGGAGAGGTTAATGTAACATGCTCTGGAGGTTAAGCCATTACACAATAGATCAATACAAGCACCTTTCTAACACTTCCGAGCCTGAGCTACATTCCTGCTTTGTTCCGGAAGCAAAACAGCCCAGATTAACTGCTGGCAATGTGCGCTCTCCAGCTCTGATGGCTTGGGGCAAAACTGGCTAATTACATTTTTATTCTAATAGAAACCGGAATTCACAGATTCAAAGGAACATAAAAAGTTACAGTGATCCTGTCAAAAAACCCTGAATATGATTTATAATCCTAAAGTATACCTGTCAGATTGCTTAAAAAACAAAAAGAAACGTATTTTGCAACTGTAATGCTGATCCTATGGCTATTTTTTTTGGGGGGGGAGGGGGGAATGCTACACATGTAAGAAGGGTTACTACAGATACAAGAGGAGGTTGCAGATGGAAAGGGAGGCTTCAAATGGGGCAGGGTTGCGCAATCATCCAACTCAGAGTCTAAAGAAAATGTATTAAAATTCAATGACTTCTTGACTGATGAAAGAACAGACATTGATCAGTAAACACAAACTTATAGAAGAACCAGCGCCATCTTGGAGTTTTTTGTAACTTTATTTTTTAGCCAAAGCCCATAACTTACCTTACATCACAATGGTAATGAACTAGGCTAAACTATAGAAAGCAATGTTTCAAGAGGTACAGCCTCCCTTTATTAGACTTTGTTCAGCCTCTAAGCACATTTTAAATCATGGTACAGCTATATTCATACAGGTTCAGAATAAGAACCAATCATTTTTCACCAGCATTGCTACATCGATCATGGAGGAAAGGCCAGCAAAGCAAGTTGCGAAGTTAGCTCCTAGATGGGAAGAGGGCCTGATAAAGAAATGCTGATGAGGTGAGATGAGGTGGGGCGTAACTAGAAATCACTGGGCCCCCCTGCGAAACTTTGCATGGGGCCCCCTCCCACTAAGAGGGCTGGGCGCTGTACACAAGAGCCCGATGCAAACTAAATAGGGACTATCTACAAATCTTTGTCTGCAAACTTTGTATGATTCCTTATCAGTGGCTGAACAGATGCAGTCATTAGAACAATTGTGCAGAGAGCAGAAAGCTTCTTCTCTCCTTGCCCATGGTTGTCAGTCTATCAGGATGGGGCCCCCTGTGGCTTCTGGGCCCCCCTGCAGCCGCATCCCTTGCAGGGTCTATTGTTACGCCCCTGGAGGTGAGAGAGGCCAGAAAGGTAGGGACCAATCCCAAAGCAATAGCAACGAAAAAGAAAAAACGGAAGTGCGGCTTATACATAGCGACACGTTTCTAGCAACAATGGAGTTGTTCCATTCCTGATGGGGAAAATAGAGCTTCACATAGAGGTCCACACCTCTTGAATATGGATTGGTCACTATGCTAAAGAAAACCCCAACAGAGAGAATTGTGTAACAGGAGCCACTAGGCCAGCAAACAGTATCATATACTATATATGACCGTGTCATACTCCCAATTTAGACCTACCGTAAACATTGTACCCAATGTTTTATTCCAAAAAAATTTCCTTCTGAGATGCTATCTCTCAGTCTCTCCTTAAACGGGAGACTGAATCAATTATTTGAACCTTCAATTGACTAATGGCATGGTGTTTTTTCTATAAAATGCCTTGATTGCGGGAAAACCATGCTGTAAAATGGGCCAGTGCTGTCTAATTATTATCTCTAAATCTTTGAAATAAGTAGAGAAACCAAACATAATTCTATTTTTTGGACCTGAGGAGGTATTAATTGAGGGGAAAGAGGACAAGAAGGTGGATAGCATAGATCCGAGGGATAGTTCCTGTGCAGGAATTTCAATCCCATTTTTACTTTTTCTAAGCTTACTTTGATCTGGATCACTTACAATCCTACCTGACTAAACTGATTCTTAGGCATGTATGTAAGGAGTTCCTGTTAGTCATTTTTCTAAATAAATCAGTTGAAAATGTCTTTCTAGTTTTTTGTACCACTTTATCAAGAAATTGAACAAACTTCAAATCTGCATGAATAGTAAGGGAGGTATAAGGAAACATCTCATGTAACTGATAGACAAAGGTTTCAAGCGTCCACCGTGGCCTCCTTTCAATTGTGAAAAAAATTCCCATTAATGTGCATCTACCACCCTTTCGAGTGGCGGAGAAACAGTTAATTTATGTAAACAAAGTATTCCTCATAGAAGCCCATATATTAAAATAGCATAAGGCGGGGCTACATTCAACTCCGTCACCGTGTTATGACACTGCTCATAAAATTGGTCCTCAAATAAGAAATCATTTTTCCTCAACGCAATTTGTAATAGGTTAATCAAGAAAACCATTTGGGAGTTAAACATCAGCACAGGTCTGCAAATAATGTTCAGCCGCCTCTACACACCCATGATGTGGGATGGAGGTGTAGAATGACTCACCATCAAAAGTGACCAAAAATTCAACATCGCCAAGGTCATCTACCTGTCCCTTATGTATGATGGGAGAGTGACCACAAAAGGTCTGAAAATCCAATCAATGAACCTGAAAAAAAAAAATAGCGTTAACACCGGCCACAGTGTGGATTAAGTAGACTCTTGTGAACATTGGGTAATAAGCACAAAAGTAACACGAAAATCTTGAACCAAGAAAGAGGCTAAGTCCTAAACAATAACATCTTCAGAACCCACATCTTTTATTAGACTGACAATAAAGAGTCAGTCCCTATCAAGTAGTCGATACACAGATACACAGGTTTGTCCCCTATTGCCTAGGGATTGCTCCCTCACCCCCCTGTGATTGAGGTTAGCTAAATAATACTATCTGGGGGGGGCTGGTGTGGCACAATATAGTCCCATACCTGACCTCCATGTTTTTTTGGCATGGCAGTAGGGGGACGGCCCTAAGCTTAAGGGCTTGCAATCAGATAAAGGCAACGTTGCATGTTTCTTAAAATCCATGCAATGTACAAGTGTGTAGAGCTGATCTAGAGACATTTTTTTTGTTTCCAAATAATAATATTTGATATTGCATTGATGCAGTCACCGTGTTGCCCATTATTATTCTCCAAATTGTCCATTCAGGGTTATTGTAAATTATGCTCTGCATCCCAACCGGCTGTTTGAGTCCATAACCCCCTAGAAATCCCAGGCACATGCTCTACTAGCATGAGTTATTTAATGCAGGAACTTCTCTTCATCCAGCCACCCTGTAATGTCTATACCTGATAGGAACTCATGCCACAAATAACTGCTAGCTAACAAAATATGAGCATCAATTATCCCAGGTTAACGTGAAGTAAAAGGATTTCTTGATAGCAGTGGGAGGAGGCTTGTCTACAACAGACATAACAGGGCGACTGTGGAGCATCTGCTGACAGATTCAGGAAATATGGCGTTGTGGAGTCAATTGGAAATAGGAGCTCTCAATCATAACTCTTACTGTCTCTATCACTAATTCTGTCTTCCTCCTTAGTTTACTTAACCTATACCCTGATCTGAGTCAAGTGTATCATCGACCCATCCTTCCGCCATACGATGCAAGTATCTTACTTCTGCAGCCATTAGCCTAGCCACAGGAAGTGCTCTGAGTACAGCTCGTTAGCTTGGCATTTATTTCTACAGGCAGAACAGAACATTCCATCATTTTTCCTACAGTTGTGACATGCTGACGTTTTATATTACTTCTATATTACCCACTATGCTGCTGCAAATGTGGTAGTTTATCAGTACCATTATGTTTGATACAAAATGTTTTTGTTTTTTTCCTTTTCTGTTTCTGGCAATTAAGGCATCTAATTACATTTATTTATGTTTGCAAAAGGATGTTTCTCCTCTGTATGCCCAATGAATATAAGCTGTGTTTTTAAAAATCTTGTCAGTATATGCAGGAACAAAATCCGAAGAAGGCTTATTATTAGCCGAAAGCTTACTTTTACTTATCTCTAAGTTAGCCAATGAATGGTATCATCCCAATTCAAAACTTCCTGCTTTCCATTTAGGAAAAGTGGGAAACAAATTCAGTTTCTCTTTAGGTAAGCATTATTTGAGACTGATATTAACCTTCCTAGCGTTAAGGATAATTCTGACTTGTCCTAAAAAAATAGCTAGAATTGGTAAAAACAAGTCAGACTCATCCAGTAATTACAATTGATCACCTGCGGCGTCGCTGCTGTGCAGGATCCCTAGCCGGCACTCTGTGGCTTCCCTGCGAGCATATTGCCGTGTTCTTATCAGCGATCCTCGGTGGCGATCTCCTCTTCTTCCTCCTCCATTGCTTCCTGTCCCCCTCAGTGTCCCTCTAATAATGCTGTGCGCGCCCCCTGATGTCAGGCGTACATCTGTATTAGATCCAATATAAAAAATTCTAAGTGTTAAAAAACAAAAAAGCAATGGGTAACACTACTGCCCATAGCAGCAAATAATAAAGTAAAAAAAATAGTCTTTTTTTTTAAATAAAAATGTAAAAAAAAATAAAGTGTCTTTCCTTTTACATTTTACGCATGCTTGCGGACAGCTTGCAAGACTGCAACTTGCAATTGGTCTGCAAAAATGCTTACAGTATAAAAAAAAACACAAAAAAATGACCGCTTTCTGTACAAAAATCGCAGGGAAATTAAACGCAGAGGGGGGTAAAACAACTATCCATTTAATCCAAAGTATGAAAATATGCCACAATTCTCCCCCCTTCCCCCACATATAAATACCAGTAAAACAATAAATAACAATACACACTCTGTAGAGTGAAAGATGTATAGGGTAAAATGTGTCCAATTTCCTGGGCAGGAAAGGGTTAAAGTGTGAGGTGATCCGCATCCTGAAAATAGACCTCCTGCAGCAGTTTGATGTGGAAATGATCAAATTAGCTAATACTGTTAAACTAAAGTAAAACAGATACTTAATCACATTACTTGTTCTTGTCAATAAAACCAGCTAACAATAGCTTCTCCCAAAAAGGTTTTCCCCATTTACCAAATGAGCATCCACATCAAAAGAATACCACAGGAGCTGGGCTTTCAGTCCATCATATTAGAATGTGGTGGATGGAGACAGTGGCCCTGTCCCAGTCTCACATTCTATACGTGAGGCAGATTTACTAAAGATGGAGAAGTGACCCAGCAGACTTGGCTGCATTATTTTTTAAAACACTATTGTCTAATATTATATGTGAAAAGTTTCCATCTCTCACTAAAGTTATAGACTACTCAGCAAGCTCGTGGTGAACCAGAACTCATAGGAGTGTGTAAAGGGCTACAAAGGACTAAAAAGCCCTCTTACTAAAATGCTATGGAAAACAAAATTTTGCTTTCTTAAAACAGAAAGTATTTGCAAAAATTCAGGTTGGAGTTAGCTCTGAGATTTCTCCCAGTGCAACACTGCTGAAATATGCAAATCACCCATTGTTGTCCCTGGAAACCAAATACACCTCCAGAACAGCTGGAATTCAATGATGTGTCAGCTGGTTAACCATTTAGGGACGACGCTAATTGAAATCTACGTCCTGTTTTGATGCTGATTTGGCTGGCAGGGCGTAGATTTCAACTCACCGATGCCACACGTTTTTTTGTTGCTCCCGTCGATCGCGTTGCTATCTCCCTGCTGCAGCTCACTATAACGGCAGAGTCCTGTGAACAGGTGAGTAGCCGATTTCACTGGCTTCTGACCCTGTCTATCAATGTAAGCAACTCCCATTGGCTTACATTTAGGCTGCTTTCACAGTGAGACGTTACAGGCGCACGTTAGTGCAGCCTGTAACGCAGCCCACCGCACAGTAATGAAAAATCAATGGACTGTTCACAGTGCCCACGTTGAGTGACATTGTAACGCAGGACGTCAGTTGAATGTGCTGCATGCTACGGCGTTATGCGCGGCTATGCCGCGTTAGACTGTGCGCACATGCTCAGTAGTGTTGGAGGAGGAGGTCTTCTCTCCTCCGCCTCGGCCAGCCACATGGCTAATTTACCACTTGCCGACCTCCTTAAGCAGATGGGCGGTGCCAAGGGCTGGGCCCAAACGACCGCAATACGCCCATCGGCGGTGGCGGCGGCGTGTGTGGTTATGCGCCGATCGCGTGACGCGTGACGCGATCAGGCGCCGGTGACAGGCTCCGCCCCCCCTTGCGCAGTAACCCGCCGGCCATTCGGAAGCGTTACTAGCGTCCAGATCACCGCATACAAAGTGTATAATACGCTTTGTAATGTATACAAAGCGTATTATACAGGCTGCCTCCTGCCCTGGTGGTCCCAGTGTCCGAGGGACCACCAGGGCAGGCTGCAGCCACCATAGTCTGCACCCAAACACACTGATCTGCCCCCTGATCGCCCACAGCACCCCTCAGACCTCCCCTGCCCACCCCCCAGACCACTGTTTGCACCCAATCACCCCCCTAATCACCCATCAATCACTCCCTGTCACTATCTGTCAACGCTATTTTTTTTATGCCCTACACTGCCCCCTGGGGGCTCCTGATCACCCCCACCCCTCAGATTCTCCCCAGACCCCCCCTGTGTACTGTATGCATCTATCCCCCCTGTAATAACCCACTGATCACCTGTCAATCACCTGTCAATCACCCCCTGTCACTGCCACCCATCAAACAGCCCCTAACCTGCCCCTTGCAGGCAATCTGATCACCCACCCACACCATCAGATCGCCTGCAGACCCGCCGTCAGATCATCTCCCAAGTGCATTGTTTACATCTGTTCTCTCCTCTAATCACCCACTAATTACCCACCAATCACCCCCTATCACCACCTGTCACTGTTACCCATCAGACCCTAATCTGCCCCTTGCGGGCACCCAATCACCTGCCCACATGCTCAGATTGCCCTCAGACCCCCCCTTAACAATTCGCCAGTGCATTATTTACATCTGTTCTTCCCTGTAATAACCCACTGATCACCTATCAATCACCCATCAATCACCCCCTGTTACTGCCACCCATCAATCAGCCCCTAACCTGCCCCTTGCGGGTAATCTGATCACCCACCAACAACATCAGATCGCCCACAGACCCGCCATCAGATCACCTCCCAAGTGCATTGTTTACAACTGTTCTCTCCTCTAAACACCCACTAATTACTCATCAATCACCCATCAATCACCCCCTGTCACTGCTACCCATCAGATCAGACCCCTATCTTCCCCTAGGGCACCCAATCACCCGCCCACACCCTCAGAACACCCTCAGACCCCAGCCCTGATCACCTCGCCAGTGCATTGCTTGCATCTATTCCCCCCTCTAATCACACCTTGAGACACCCATCAATCACCTCCTGTCACCACCTGTCACCCCCTAGCACACCTACCCATTAGATCAGACCCTAATTTGCCCCATGTGGGCTCCTGATCACTCGGCCAAACCCTCAGATCCCCCTCAGACCCCTTCCGATCACCACCCCAGTGCATTGATTGCATCTATTTTCCCCTCTAACCACCCCCTGAGACACCCTTCAATCACCTCCTGTCACCCCCCTAGCACTCCTATCCATCAGATCAAGCCCAATACAACCTGTCATCTAAGAGGCCACCCTGCTTATGACTGGTTCCACAGTCATTTTGAGACATTTGGTTTCCAGACTACTCACGGTTTTGGGCCCGTAAAATGCCAGGGCAGTATAGGAACCCACAAGTGACCCCATTTTAGAAAAAAGACACCCCAAGGTATTCTGTTAGGTGTATGAAGAGTTCATAGAAGATTTTATTTTTCGTCAAAAGTTATCGGAAATTGATTTTTATTGTTTTTTCCACAAAGTGTCATTTTTCACTAACTTGTGACAAAAAAAATAAAATCTTCTATGAACTCACCATACACCTAACGGAATACCTTGGGGTGTCTTCTTTCTAAAATGGGGTCACTTGTGGGGATCCTATACTCCCCTGGCATTTTAGGAGACCTTAACAGTGAGGAGTAGTCTACAAAACAAATGCCTCAAAATGACCTGTGAATAGGACGTTGGACCCCTTAGCGCGCCTAGGCTGCAAAAAAGTGTCACACATTTGGTATCGCCGTACTCAGGAGAAGTAGTATAATGTGTTTTGGGGTGTATTTTTATACATACCCATGCTGGGTGGGAGAAATCTCTCTGCAAATGGACAATTGTGTGTAAAAAAAAATCAAAAATTTGTCATTTACAGAGATACAGTGTCATTTACAGAGATACATAAGATTTCTTATTCTTTTGCATGTTTGTCACACTTAATTGTTTCTGCTTATCAAAAACGTTAACTATTAGTCAAAGATAACATAATTGAACACAAAATGCAGTTTTAAATGATGGTTTTTATTATTTAGTGAGAAAAAAAACTCAAAACCTACATGGCCCTGTGTGAAAAAGAAATTGCTCCCTGAAACTAATAACTGGTTGGGCCACCCTTAGCAGCAATAACTGCAATCAAGCATTTGCGATAACTTGCAACGAGTCTTACAGAGCTCTGCAGGAATTTTGGCCCACTCATCTTTGCAGAATTGTTGTAATTCAGCTTTATTTGAGGGTTTTCTAGCATGAACCGCCTTTTTAAGGTCATGCCACAACATCTCAATAGGATTCAGGTCAAGACTTTGACTAGGCCACTCCAAAGTCTTCATTTTGTTTTTCTTTAGCCATTCAGAGGTGGATTTGCTGGTGTGTTTTGGGTCATTGTCCTGCTGCAGCACCCAAGATCGCTTCAGCTTGAGTTGACGAACAGATGGCCGGACAGTCTCCTTCAGGATTTTTTGGTAGACAGTAGAATTCATGGTTCCATCTATCACAGCAAGCCTTCCAGGTCCTGAAGCAGCAAAACAACCCCAGACCATCACACTACCACCACCATATTTTACTGTTGGTATGATGTTCTTTTGCTGAAATGCTGTGTTACTTCTACGCCAGATGTAACGGGACACGCACCTTCCAAAAAGTTCAACTTTTGTCTCGTCGGTCCACAAGGTATTTTCCCAAAAGTCTTGGCAATCATTGAGATGTGTTTTAGCAAAATTGAGACGAGCCTTAATGTTATTTTTGCTTAAAAGTGGTTTGCGTCTTGGATATCTGCCATGCAGGCCGTTTTTGCCCAGTCTCTTTCTTGTGGTGGAGTCGTGAACACTGACCTTAATTGAGGCAAGTGAGGCCTGCAGTTCTTTAGATGTTGTCCTGGGATCTTTTGTGGCCTCTCGGCTGAGTTTTCTCTGCGCTCTTGGGGTAATTTTGGTCGGCCGGCCACTCCTGGGAAAGTTCATCACTGTTCCCTGTTTTTGCCATTTGTGGATAATTGCTCTTACTGTGGTTCGCTGGAGTCCCAAAGCTTTAGAAATGGCTTTATAACCTTAACCAGACTGATAGATCTCAATTACTTTTGTTCTCATTTGTTCCTGAATTTCTTTGGATCTTGGCATGATGTCTAGCTTTTGAGGTGCTTTTGGTCTACTTCTCTGTGTCAGATAACTCCTATTTAAGTGATTTCTTGATTGAAACAAGTGTGGCAGTAATCAGGCCTGGGGGTGACTACAGAAATTGAACTTAGGTGTGATAAACCTCAGTTAAATTATTTTTTAACAAGGGGGGCAATCACTGTTTCACACAGGGCCATGTAGATTTGGAGTTTTTTTTCTCACTAAATAATAAAAACCATCATTTAAAACTGCATTTTGTGTTCAATTATGTTATCTTTGACTAATGGTTAACGGTTTTTGATGAGCAGAAACATTTAAGTGTGACAAACATGCAAAAGAATAAGAGATCAGGAAGGAGGCAAATAGTTTTTCACATCACTGTATTTCTCCCACCCAGCATGGGTATATGTAAAAATACACCACAAAAACGGAAAATTGTATACTTACCTACCGGTAATTTTCCTTTCCCTTAGCATCCATGGCAGCACATCGAGTATTGGCCCCGCCCCTAATACACCATAGGACAACGTATCTATAAGTGTTCAGTCAGCCCCCCCCTGCACAGTGTCTTTTGTAACTAGCACCTCACCGAAATGGGTGGGTACTCCCTGTGCTGCCATGGATGCTAAGGGAAAGGAAAATTACCGGTAGGTAAGTATACAATTTTCCGTTTTCCCTTAGCCTCCATGGCAGCACATCGGGAACTGACTAGCCACAATTAACATGGGAGGGAGACTGTTGCAGGTGAATTAAATCAATTTTTATTTAACAGAAATAGACAATGGCTCGGAAGATAAAACTGCTCTTCCAAAGTCTAAAGATGTACTAGAAGTAACATCTACTTGGTAGTGAGACATGAAAGTGTTTATTGTAGACCAGTTAGCAGCCTGGCAAATTTTTTGTGGTGAAATCCTGGCTTGATCTGCCCAGGATGCTGCTACACTCCTGGTTGAATGAGCTTTAATTTCTTTTGGAGGTGACAAGTCCATGGATCTGTAAGCATTCTTAATCACCCTTACTAACCATGTAGCAATAGTTCGAGTGGCTGCTGCTTGACCCTTTCTGTAGCCTGAGCAAATGACAAACAATCTGTCTGATTTCCTAATATTCTTTGTTGCTGATATATAAGCCTTTAAAGACCTCGGTACATCTAACGAATGGAGTCTAGATGACTGCTCCTGGGAGAAGTTCGGTAATGACCACTCCTGATTTAAATGGTAGTAGGAGGAGACTTTGGGCAGAAACCCTTGTACCGGATGAATCTGCACTCTGTCAGGAAAAAAAGTCAAATATGGTTCCAGATGACTCAAAGCCTGCAATTCAGATACCCTATGGGCTGAGGAAATAGCCACTAAAAAGACAGTCTTTAGGGTAAGGTTAAATAGAGAACACTCTTCCACGGGATCAAAAGGTGTCTTTGACAGATAATCTAGTACTAACGGTAAGTCCCATGATGCAAAGATAGGTTTAATTGGTGGGCGGATCTTCATTACTCCGGTAACAAACTGCTTAATGAGAGGATGAAACACCCATCTTTGACTCGTTAAGGCAGAAATTGCCGATATTTGAACTTTGATTGAATGGAAACTTAGGCCTTTGTCAACTCCAGTCTGAAGAAAAGCTATTAGTTGATGACCTGTTCCCTTCTGAGTCTTAAGAGGAGTTTCAAGATTAGAGACACCGGAGAAAAGGCGTAGGCCATGTGGAAGTTCCATGGAGCTGTTAAGGCGACCGTCTGTTCTGCTTCCCAGTCGTAGTACCGACTGAAGAACCTCTGGCATTTCCGGTTGAACATTGACGCCATCATATCCACTTCTGGGGTCCCCCATTGAGCGCAGATCATCTCGAAAACCTCCTGGTTCAAGGTCCACTCGTTGTTTGAGATGCATACTCGGCTGAGAAAATCTGGAATCACATTGGTAAGGCCAGGAATGTGGATCGCTGAAATCGAATTGAGATGTTTCATCGCAAAGTTGAATATTAGAAAAGCTTCCTCCAGGAGAAGATGACTGCGAGTGCCTCCTTGATTGCGTACATAGGCTACTGCTGTAACATTGTCCATGCGTAGCAGGATAGCTTACCTCTCTATCAGATGTTGAAAGTGTCTGAGAGCACAGCAGGCCGCTCTCAACTCCAGCCTGTTCGCTGACCATTGCCTCATGAACATCGGCCAACGACCCTGAGCTGTCTGGGCTCCACATGTCGCTCCCCATGCCACTGTACTGGCATCCGTCGAAATAATAGTGGGATTCTCTGAGCATAGTTGGTTGTGGCGCCGCAGATTGGTATCTGTCAGCCACCACCTCAAGTCCTTCTTCATTTGATGGGTTAGTATTATGGATTGGTGAAGATTTTGACCATTCCACTGCTTCAGAAAGCCTTGCTGTAGTGCCCTCGTATTCCACTGTGCCCATGGTATCATGGGTATTGTTGAGACCATAGTTCCCAGCACTCTTAGACAGAATTTTGCCTGTACTCGATTCGTTAGAAGAAGTTGAAGTATCCTTTCTTTCACTAGAGCAACTTTCTCTTCTGGTAAACATACCGCGTTCTGATCTGTTAGGAAACGAGCTCCTAGATATACTAGATCTCTTGTTGGGTCTAGATGACTTTTTTGATGGTTTATCAGCCAACCAAACTGAACTAGAGTGTCCAGAAGAACTTTCCTGTGCGCTATACTTTGCTTCCTCGTCTCTGCCAGTAGTAACACATCGTCGAGGTAATGAGGTACCCGTAGACCCCGTAATTCTCAGAATGGCTATTACCTCCACAAGTAGTTTGGTGAAAGTTCTCGGGGCAGTGCAAATCCCTAAGGGGAGGCACACAAACTGAAAGTGACGATTTCCTACGCTGAAACGGAGGAATCTTTGAAAAGAGTCTTGAATAGGGACATGCAAGTAAGCATCTTCCAAGTCGATTGAAAGTAAATAGTCGTTGGGTTGAATTACTGATATGATAGTATTTAGGGATTCCATTTTGAACTTGTCCAAATGGATGAAGGAGTTTAGATACTTGAGGTCTAGGACCGGCCTCCAGTCTCCTGATTTCTTCTGGACGAAGAATAGGGTTGAATAGAAACCCCTCGTTTTCTCTTGATGCGGCACCTCTATAATTGCTTGTTTGTCCAATAATCCCTGTAGATAGATTTCCAAGATTTCCCGTTTCTTTGGACAGGTAGGTATCTTGGTTCTTCTGAAATGATTTTGTGGAGGAGGTTCTGTAAACGTCCAAAAATGCCCTGTTGCAATCGTTCTCCAGACCCAGGGTGAACTTGTCTGTTGTTTCCAGACGTTTGAAAACATCTTCAGTCTTGAAACCACTGGACATTATTGGACTGTGTAAACGTCAAAAAGACTTCTTCGCATTTTGGCTTGGAGGATTAGGCCTTTGCTTGTTGGTTCTGAAAGAAGTAGCTTGGTTAGACTGCCAATTTCTCTTAAACTGCCTTCCAGGCCTATATGACTTTGCATTATGATGACTGAGATTGAGCTTGCGATCCTGAGAACTGTCTACTTGGATGTTAATCTTGCGGAATGAGGCCTGATTTGCCCCCTGTCAGTCTGGAAATGGCATTGTCCATTTTCTTTCCAAATAGGGATTTACTGTCAAAGGGTATTTTGCACCATAGTAATCTTGAAGAAGGGTCCGCCGTCCAGGATCTCAGCCATAAGGCCCTCTTCCCTGTCACCGAATACAACATTGATCTGGCAGAAGACCGGAGCACGTCTATTGCTGCCTCTCCAATGAAGTCGCCCGCTACTTTAAAATCTTCCAAAGCCGAAATTAGCTCTTCTTTGACCGCCTCCTCCCTTATACCTTGCTCTAAATTTTCTGCCCAGAATCTCACCGCCTTGCCCAGGGATGTAAGGGCGATTGCTGGCTTGCATGCTCCCCCAGATGTCGTATAGATTTTTTTCAGATCAAAATCCAGTTTTCTATCCAATGTATTTTTGAAAGATATAGAATCCTCTAATGGCAGCGTCACGTGTTTAGCTAGGCGGATAACCGAGGCGTCTACAGTCGGGGCGGTTTCTAGAGGTTCACTTCTACCTTCTGGAATTGGGTATAGTTTTGAAAACCGATTGGCCAAGGGGGGCTTTTTCTTCAATTTCTGCCATTCCTCGTCGATAACCGCCTGTATTTCATCCATAACCGGAAAGGTTAATTTCTTCTTAGATGTTTGTAATACTGTTTTTTAGGTGTTTTTTGCTGGGCTGTTGATCTTCCTCCTCCGATTCGGGCCAGTCTATTGCCTCTCGCACTGCCCTTACAAATGGCTCTACTAAGGCAAAGTCGAACCCTATGTCATATTCTTCCTGGAGAGCTGCAGCTGAAGTTGAAGGTAAATCCGCGTGTGCTGAAGTGGGCTGGGATGGCAAGCTTGCCAGATAAACCTGCATTGAATCTTGGACCGCCTTTGCAATAAGTTCCGAGACATCTACTGGATCCTGTACAGAATCTTTCCCTAACTCCTGAAAGCAGTCTGCACAGACCAGTTTCCCCGGCAGTACTGGGTGTGCACATGCCCAGCATAGTTTATCCTGTTGTTTCCTCTCCGGGGATCTTGGCCGGGCTGCTGTTTCTTTATGAGATTCATAATCCTTTGAACTTCTTTTCTTCTTGTCGTATGAGGTAGACGGGTCTCTCGACGAGCGTCTCTTCGGAGAATAAGAAGACCCCCTTCTATCCTCTTCTCTTGCACTGCCATAAAAAATAATACATTGGCAGAATTAGGCACTCCTCAGTATATGTGCATAAAGCAAAACTTACCTTAAACCTCCCTTACCTAACATAATAGCGCTGGTCTCTGTGGGGCACGTGGGCATCCATAAAGAGTTCACTGAAAAGCAGTGAAAAGCTGGAAGGAAGGAACAGAAATAAATTAAAAATTAAAGCCAGTCACACAGGTATTCACACACATCCGCTCTGCAACATAATTAGCTTGCCCATAAATAAAACTACCTAGTGATATGTATATATCAGTCACGGGCTGTAAAACGTCCACACACTTTTCCTCTGCAGCCACCTGCTGCTACAACCTGCGGCTCTTAAATGAGCGCATCGCGCTCCTGCTCGGTATCTGTCCACCAGCCGCCTCGTAACTCTACCAATCACAGCGAACTTCCGGTCCAGCCTGCGTCCCATGGAGAGGAAGCGGAAGTCCGTCCGCATCCTGGAATGCACGCCGCTCCAAGCTCCGGCGCCATCACCGCTCCTGGAGTAGAGCGAGAAAAGAGGAAAGAGGGGAAAGATGCCCGCCCATCTCCAAGCCTTTAGCCTGGTAATATATGTGTAAGTCCTTGCCTGATGTAAGAATGTCACAGGCCACCAGCTCCAGACACCATTAGTGACAGTAAAGAGACTGGGGCAAAGTAACGCAGGCAGACCCCCAAGACACAGCACAACGGGGTCACTGTCTTAACACTCTATTAATGTATACAGACAGCCATGCAGCAGGGGAGGCAGCCTGCGCGTAGCTACATGATGCAGCTGATAAGGAAGGAAAAAATAAAAATTATGCAGTATGAAACCTGCCCGTCCTTCCTATGAGGTGAGGAGACAAGGAAAAAAAGACACTGTGCAGGGGGGGGGGGGGGGGGGTGATTGAACACTTATAGATACATTGTCCTATGGGGTATTAGGGGCGGGGCCAATACCCGATGTGCTGCCATGGAGGCTAAGGGAGACACATTATACTACTTCTTCTGAGCATGGCAGTACCACACTTTTTTGCAGCCTAACTGCGCTAAGGGGCCCAAAGTCCAATGAGTATCTTTAGGATTTCACAGGTCATTTTGAGACATTTGGGTTCAAGACTACTCCTCACGGTTTAGGGCCCCTAAAATGCCAGGGCAGTATAGGAAACCCACAAGTGACCCCATTTTAGAAAGAAGACACCCCAAGGTATTCTGTTAGGTGTAGGACGAGTTCATAGAAGATTTTATTTTTTGTCACAAGTTAGCAGAAATTGATTTGTATTTTTTTTTCCACAAAGTGTCAATTTCCGCTAGATATTTCTCCCACCCAGCATGGGTATGTGTAAAAATACACCCCAAAACACATTATACTACTTCTCTGAGTACGGCAATACCACATGTGTGGCACTTTTTTGCAGCCTAACTGCGCTAAGGGGCCCAAAGTCCAATGAGCACCTTTAGGCTTTACAGGGGTGCTTACAATTAGGCACCCCCAAAATGCCAGGACAGTAAACACACCCCACAAATGACCCCATTTTGGAAATTAGACACTTCAAGGTATTCAGAGAGGAGCATAGTGAGTCCGTGGCAGATTTCATTTTTTTTTTGGTCGCAAGTTAGAAGAAATGGAAACTTTTTTTTTTTTGTCACAAAGTGTCATTTTTCACTTACTTGTGACAAAAAATAAAATCTTCTATGAACTCACCATGCCTCTCAGTGAATACTTTGGGATGTCTTATTTCCAAAATGGGGTCATTTGGGGGGTATTTATACTATACTGGAATTTTAGCACCTCATGAAACATGACAGGTGGTCAGAAAAGTCAGAGATGCTTTAAAATGGGAAAATTCACTTTTGGCACCATAGTCTGTAAACGCTATAACTTTTACCCAAACCAATAAATATACACTGAATGGATTTTTTTTTTTAATCAAAGACATGTAGCACAATAAATTTGGACAAAAATGTATACAGAAATTTTACTTTATTTGAAAGATGTCAGCACAAAAAGTAAAAAAAATCATATTTTTTTGACAAAATTCCTGTCTTTTTTGATGAATATAATAAAAACTAAAACTTGCAGCAGCAATCAATTAGCACCAAAAGAAAGCTGTATTAGTGACAAGAAAAGGAGGTAAAATTCATTTAGGTGGTAGGTTGTATGACCGAGCAATAAACCGTGAAAGCTGCAGTGGTCTGAATGGAGAAAAAGGCTCTGGTCCTTAAAGAGAATCTGTATTGTTAAAATCGCACAAAAGTTAACATACCAGTGCGTTAGGGGACATCTCCTATTACCCTCTGTCACAATTTCGCCGCTCCCCGCCGCATTAAAAGTGGTTAAAAACAGTTTTAAAAAGTTTGTTTGTAAACAAACAAAATGGCCACCAAAACAGGAAGTAGGTTGATGTACACATAGAAAATACATCCATACACAAGCAGGCTGTATACAGCCTTCCTTTTTAATCTCAAGAGATCATTTGTGTGTTTCTTTCCCCCTGCAGCTATCTTCCACTGAAGTGTCAGGCTGTTTCTTCCTGCAGAGTGCAGACAGCTCTGCCTGTATGTAATTCTTCAGTATGGCCTGGAACACACCAGAGGAGTTTTTCTGAGCGTTTTGAGTTTTTAAATCTGCTGCTAATGTTATCCTATGTGTCTGTGCACACTGGAGCAATGAGGTTTTGTAAAAAACCCCATAGCATTACATTGGGAAGAGCTTTTGAAACCTCTAAAAGCTCTTCCCAATGTAATGCTATGGGTTTTTTTTACAAAACCTCATTGCTCCAGTGTGCACAGACACATAGGATAACATTAGCAGCAGATTTAAAAACTCAAAACGCTCAGAAAAACTCCTCTGGTGTGTTCCAGGCCTATGTGAAAGCCCAGCCAGCTCAGAGGAGGATTTATCCAGCTTGTAAAAGATAATAGAGCAGAGAGAAGCTGCACTAATCTAAATAACACACAGGCAGTGTGCAGAGAGGGGCCTGGAGGGTGAAGATGCATCACAGAACCACAACACTGAAGAACTTGGCAGCCTTCCAGACACAGGCTGACAAGTCTGACAAGAGAGAGATAAGTTGATTTATTACAGAGATGGTGATAGTAGAACGTGCTGCAGTAAGCCAGAGCACATTAGAATAGATTTTGGAACTTGTAGGATGGAAGAAAACCGGATGAAATTTTTGTTACGGAGTCTCTTTAAGAGGCAAAAAGACTGTGGTCCTCAAGTGGTTAATATTCACTGCATGGTGTGACGTGCAGTGTTACTTCCTGGAGCGCCGCTCTGTGCGGCGATTGGCTGGCGGGACCACGTGATGCCGCATGCGTCCAAGAGTACGCATCGCGGCATCATGGACGCCAGAGTGAGCTGCACAACGCGGCTCTCTCTGACGTCCACATCTAAGAGCACCAGGCGTTGCGTTAGGGGCACGTTATGCGACCATAACGTCCCCTAAAACGCAACGTCTTGGTGTGTAAGTAGCCTGATAGAAACGGTCAAGAGCCAATGAAAGCGGCTCCTGGACGGCTCACAGGAACTCTGCCGTCCTAGAATTTCCTGACCTGCGGCTTTGATGGCGTTTGCGGCGGGTTTGTGCGGCGATTCGTTGGTATTCCTCCGTTTCTTGTACCAGCAGTCTCTGGTCCTTAAAGCGGATCTGAGATAAAAAACTAACTATAACAAGTAACTTGTCTATATATCTTATCTAAAGTTTAGATAGTTTACACAGCAAATCTAGCTGCAAACAGCTTAAATAGAATATGATTATTTCTTGCTGTGATACAATGAGGGCAGTCATGTTGTTTGTAAACATTACACACAGGCAAACTTATCTCCATCTTCAGCACTCAGCCTGTGAAAAAAACCTAATCCCCCTCCTCCTCCCTCCTCCCCTCTGCCTCTGAAATCTCTGGATAGTAATCCTTCCCCCTCCTCCTGCACAGACTGAGCTCCCATGAGCCCTTGCTACTGTCCGAAAATGCCTTGGCTCTCTGAAAACCTGTGGGCGAGGCTTGTTTAGTTTAAAGTGAATTAGAGTATTAAAGGGAAGGTTCGGGGAGGGCTGTAAAAAATAAAAATCAAAATCCACTTACCTGGGGCTTCCTCCAGCCCGTGGCAGGCAGGAGGTGCCCTCGCCGCCGCTCCGCAGGCTCCCGGTGGCCTCCGGTGGCCGACCTGGCCAGGCCGGCTGCCAGGTCGGGCTCTTCTGCGCTCCAAATGCCGGCACTTCTGCGTCCCACGTGGACGCGCTGACGTCATCGGACGTCCGCCGGGCTGTACTGCGCAGGCGCAGTAGTTCTGCGCCTGCGCAGTACAGCCCGGTGGACGTCCGATGACGTCAGCGCGTCCGCGTGGGACGCAGAAGTGCCGGCATTTGGAGCGCAGAAGAGCCCGACCTGGCAGCCGGCCTGGCCAGGTCGGGTCGGCCACCGGAGGCCACCGGGAGCCTGCGGAGCGGCGGCGAGGGCACCTCCTGCCTGCCACGGGCTGGAGGAAGCCCCAGGTAAGTGGATTTTGATTTTTATTTTTTTACAGCCCTCCCCGAACCTTCCCTTTAAAACAAAAACATATTTGGCTTGAGGAATTCCCTATAAACAATAGGAAAGGAACACAATTATGCAATGAGTACAAGTTAATCTCGGATCCACTTTAAGGGGGCAGAGACTGCTGCTAATTAACCACTTCCCGACCGCCCACTACACAGGGGCGGCGGGGAAGTGGAGCCCTTCAGGACGGCCTCACCCACAGAGGCGGCGGTCCATTTAAGGGCATGGGCGGAGCGATCGCGTCATCCGTGACGCGATCCTCCGCCGGCGCCTGTCACCGCTCGCTCGCCGCAACATCCCGCCGGCTATACGGAAGCGCCGGCGGGATGTTAACCCCGCGATCGCCGCATACAAAGTGTATAATACACTTTGTAATGTTTACAAAGTGTATTATACAGGCTGCCTCCTGCCCTGGTGGTCCCAGTGTCCGAGGGACCACCAGGGCAGGCTGCAGCCACCCTAGTCTGCACCCAAGCACACTGATTTCTCCCCCCCCTGCCCCAGATCGCCCACAGCACCCATCAGACCCCCCCCCTGCCCAGCCCCCAGACCCCTGTTTGCACCCAATCACCCCCCTAATCACCCATCAATCACTCCCTGTCACTATCTGTCAACGCTATTTTTTTTTTATCCCCCCCCCTGCTCCCTGCCCCCTCCTGATCACCCCCCACCCCTCAGATTCTCCCCAGACCCCCCCCCCAGACCACCCCCCCCTGTTTACTGTATGCATCTATCCCCCTGATCACCTGTCAATCACCTGTCAATCACCTGTCAATCACCCGTCAATCACCCATCAATCACCCGTCAATCACCCCCTGTCACTGCCACCCATCAATCAGCCCCTAACCTGCCCCTTGCGGGCAATCTGATCACCCCCCCACACCAATAGATCGCCCACAGATCCGACATCAGATCACCTCCCAAATCCATTGTTTACATCTATTCTCCCCTCTAAACACCCACTAATTACCCATCAATCACCCATCAATCACCCCCTATCACCACCTGTCACTTTTACCTATCAGATCAGACCCTAATCTGCCCCTTGCGGGCACCCAATCACCCGCCCACACGCTCAGATTGCCCTCTGACCCCCCCCTTATCAATTCACCAGTGCATTAATTACATCTGTTCTTCCCTGTAATAACCCACTGATCACCTGTCAATCACCTGCCAATCACCTATCACCCATCAATCACCCCCTGTCACCCCCTGTCACTGCCACCCATCAATCAGCCCCTAACCTGCCCCTTGCGGGCAATCTGATCACCCACCCACACCATTAGATCGCCCGCAAACCCGCCGTCAGATTACCTCCCAAATGTATCGTTTACATCTGTTATCTTCTCTAAACACCCACTAATTACCCATCAATCACCCATCAATCACCCCCTATCACCACCTGTCACTGTTACCTATCAGATCAGACCCTAATCTGCCCCTTGCGGGCACCCAATCACCCGCCCACACGCTCAGATTGCCCTCAGACCCCCCCCCCCCTTATCAATTCGCCAGTGCATTAATTACATCTGTCCTTCCCTGTAATAACCCACTGATCACCTGTCAATCACCTGCCAATCACCTATCACCCATCAATCACCCCCTGTCACCCCCTGTCACTGCCACCCATCAATCAGCCCCTAACCTGCCCCTTGCGGGCAATCTGATCACCCACCCACACCAATAGATCGCCCGCAGATCCGACATCAGATCACCACCCAAGCGCAGTGTTTCCATCTATTCTCTCCTCTAAACACCCACTAATTACCCATCAATCATCCATCAATCACTCCCTATCACCACCTGTCACTGTTACCTATCAGATCAGACCCTAATCTGCCCCTTGCGGGCACCCAATCGCCCGCCTACACGCTCAGATTGCCCTCAGACCCCCCCTTATCAATTCGCCAGTGCAATATTTACATCTGTTCTCCCCTGTAATAACCCACTGATTACCTGTCAATCACCTATCAATCACCCATCAATCACCCCCTGTCACTGCCACCCATCAATCACCCCCTGTCACTGCCACCCATCAATCACCCGCTGTCACTGCCACCCATCAATCAGCCCCTAACCTGCCCCTTGCGGGCAAACTGATCACCCACCCACACCAATAGATCGCCCGCAGATCCGACATCAGATCACCACCCAAGCGCAGTGTTTCCATCTATTCTCTACCCTAAACACCCACTAATTACCCATCAATCACCCCCTGTCACTGCTACCTATCAGATTAGACCCCTATCTGCCCCTAGGGCACTCAATCACCCGCCCACACCCTCAGAATGCCCTCAGACCCCAGCCCTGATCACCTCGCCAGTGCATTGCTTGCATCTATTCCCCCCTCTAATCACACCTTGAGACACCCATCAATCACCTCCTGTCACCCCCTAGCACACCTACCCATCAGATCAGGCCCCAATTTGCCCCGTGTGGGCTCCTGATCACTCGGCCAAACCCTCAGACCCCCTTCCGATCACCTCCACAGTGCATGGATTGCATCTATTTTCCCCTCTAACCACCCCCTGAGACACCCATCAATCACCTCCTGTCACCCCCCTAGCACTCCTATCCATCAGATCAGGCCCAATACAACCTGTCATCTAAAAGGCCACCCTGCTTATGACCGGTTCCACAAAATTCGCCCCCTCATAGACCACCTGTCATCAAAATTTGCAGATGCTTATACCCCTGAACAGTCATTTTGAGACATTTGGTTTCCAGACTACTCACGGTTTTGGGCCTGTAAAATGCCAGGGCGGTATAGGAACCCCACAAGTGACCCCATTTTAGAAAAAAAAGACACCCCAAGGTATTATGTTAGGTGTATGACGAGTTCATAGAAGATTTTATTTTTTGTCAAAAGTTAGCGGAAATTAATTTTTATTGGTTTTTTTTCACAAAGTGTCATTTTTCACTAACTTGTGACAAAAAATAAAATCTTCTATGAACTCGCCATACACCTAACAGAATACCTTGGGGTGTCTTCTTTCTAAAATGGGGTCACTTGTGGGGTTCCTATACTACCCTGGCATTTTAGGGGCCCTAAACCGCGAGGAGTAGTCTAGAAAACAAATGCTTCAAAATGACCTGTGAATAGGACGTTGGGCCCCTTAGCGCACCTAGGCTGCAAAAAAGTGTCACACATGTGGTACCGCCGTACTCAGGAAAAGTAGTATAATGTGTTTTGGGGTGTATTTTTACACATACCCATGCTGGGTGGGAGAAATTTCTATGTAAATGGACAATTGTGTGTAAAAAAATCAAACAATTGTCATTTACAGAGATATTTCTCCCACTTAGCATGGGTATGTGTAAAAATACACCCCAAAACGCATTATACTACTTCTCCTGAGTACAGCGGTACCACATGTGTGGCACTTTTTTACACCCTAAGTACGCTAAGGGGCCCAAAGTCCAATGAGTACCTTTAGGATTTCACAGGTCATTTTGCGACATTTGGTTTCAAGACTACTCCTCACGGTTTAGGGCCCCTAAAATGCCAGGGCAGTATAGGAACCCCACAAATGACCCCATTCTAGAAAGAAGACACCCAAAGGTATTCCGTATGTAGTATGGTGAGTTCATAGAAGATTTTATTTTTTGTCACAAGTTAGCGGAAAATGACACTTTGTGAAAAAAAACTATTAAAATCAATTTCCGCTAACTTGTGACAAAAAAATAAAAACTTCTATGAACTCACCATACTCCTAACGGAATACCTTGGGGTGTCTTCTTTCTAAAATGGGGTCATTAGTGGGGTTCCTATACTGCCCTGGCATTTTAGGGGCCCTAAACCGTGAGGAGTAGTCTTGAAACAAAAATGACCTGTGAAATCCTAAAGGTACTCATTGGACTTTGGGCCCCTTAGTGCAGTTAGGGTGAAAAAAAGGGCCACACATGTGGTATCGCCGTACTCGGGAGAAGTAGTACAATGTGTTTTGGGGTGTATTTTTACACATACCCATGCTGGGTGGGAGAAATACCTCTGTAAATGACAATCTTTTGATTTTTTTACACACAATTGTCCATTTACAGAGGTATTTCTCCCACCCAGCATGGGTATGTGTAAAAATACACCCCAAAACACATTGTACTACTTCTCCCGAGTATGGCGATACCACATGTGTGGCACTTTTTTGCACCCTAACTACGCTAAAGGGCCCAAAGTCCAATAAGTACCTTTAGGATTTCACAGGTCATTTTGCGACATTTGGTTTCAAGACTACTCCTCACGGTTTAGGGCCCCTAAAATGCCAGGGCAGTATAGGAACCCCACAAATGACCCCATTTTAGAAAGAAGACACCCCAAGGTATTCCGTTAGGAGTATGGTGAGTTCATAGAAGATTTTATTTTTTGTCAAAAGTTAGCGGAAATTGATTTTAATTGTGTTTTTTCACAAAGTGTCATTTTCCGCTAACTTGTGACAAAAAATAAAATCTTCTATGAACTCGCCATACTCCTAACGGAATACCTTGGGGTGTCTTCTTTCTAAAATGGGGTCATTTGTGGGGTTCCTATACTGCCCTGGCATTTTAGGGGCCCTAAACCGTGAGGAGTAGTCTTGAAACGAAATTTCTCAAAATGACCTGTGAAATCCTAAAGGTACTCATTGGACTTTGGGCCCTTTAGCGCAGTTAGGGTGCAAAAAAGGGCCACACATGTGGTATCGCCGTACTCAGGAGAAGTAGTATAATGTGTTTTGTGGTGTATTTTTACACATACCCATGCTGAGTGGGAGAAATATCTCTGTAAATGGACAATTGTGTGTAAAAAAAATTAACAAATTGTCATTTACAGAGATATTTCTCCCACCCAGCATGGGTATGTGTAAAAATACACCCCAAAACACATTATACTACTTCTCCTGAGTACGGCAATACCACATGTGTGGCACTTTTTTGCAGCCTAACTGCGCTAAGGGGTCCAAAGTCCAATGAGCACCTTTAGGCTTTACAGGGGTGCTTACAATTTAGCACCCCCCAAAATGTCAGGACAGTAAACACACCCCACAAATGATCCCATTTTGGAAAGTAGACCCTTCAAGGTATTCAGAGAGGGGCATGGTGAGTCCGTGGCAGATTTCATTTTTTTTTGTCGCAAGTTAGAAGAAATGGAAACTTTTTTTTTTTTTCTCACAAAGTGTCATTTTCCGCTTACTTGTGACAAAAAATAATATCTTCTATGAACTCACTATGCCTCTCAGTGAATACTTTGGGATGTCTTCTTTCCAAAATGGGGTAATTTGGGGGGTATTTATACTATCCTGGAATTCTAGCCCCTCATGAAACATGACAGGGGGTCAGAAAAGTCAGAGATGCTTGAAAATGGGAAAATTCACTTTTTGCACCATAGTTTGTAAACGCTATAACTTTTACCCAAACCAATAAATATACACTGAATGGTTTTTTTTTTATCAAAAACATGTTTGTCCACATTTTTCGCGCTGCATGTATACAGAAATTTTACTTTATTTGAAAACTGTCAGCACAGAAAGTTAAAAAAATCATTTTTTTGCCAAAATTCATGTCTTTTTTGCTGAATATAATAAAAAGTAAAAATCGCAGGAGCAATCAAATAGCACCAAAAGAAAGCTTTATTAGTGACAAGAAAAGGAGCCAAAATTCATTTAGGTGGTAGGTTGTATGAGCGAGCAATAAACCGTGAAAGCTGCAGTGGTCTGAATGGAAAAAAAGTGGCCGGTCCTTAAGGGGTAGAAAGCCCTAGGTCCTCAAGTGGTTAAGTGGTTAATGTTACAGAGCCACACTAATCCAACATGCATACAGACTGTTTCACTATGAGGATCAACCAATCCGAATCTGTATGCATGGTGGATTCGTGCATTTTTTTTAAATCACAAGGCCTTTTGAAAAATAATGAAAATCACAATGACCTGTACACAGTGGTGTAATGTGTTTTTCGTAAAATGCAATCGCATTGACTGCTGCGCTTTTTAAGCGCAGCGCTTAAACGCAATGCATCCAATTTTCATTGCGTTTTTTAGAGCGCTTTGATGCACTAAAACTCTGCATGGGGCCCAGGGAAGATATCAATATAGTGGGGGACACCTTGGGGCTAGGGGCGAACTACAGGGGAGCAGCCCTTGTGACCGCAGGGTGGTAAGGATGCCTCAACTACCAGTTCACTTCCTTTGATAAAGGGGTCCATCCTTTAGATCAGGTGTTTTGTGGCCCTAGTTGTTATGGGTGTGAATATTATGGTGCCCACATGACCTTTTGCAAATCAAAGGTTTATGCCCTTTGCAAGATGGGCCCCCGGGCTGTGAGGGATACCAGGGGTAGGCAAGGGAAGGGGTGTGGACATTTGGTGCCACACTAAAGCTTTGTTTGGGGGGGTTCATGATGAACTCTATTAAAAATCAATGTGCAGTGTGTGGCAATGATAGATCCCCCTCTGATCAGATGTCAATCAGAGAGGGATCTAGGTTAGGGCACATCTGGAGACAATCTGACGGTGTATGCCAGTCTTTAAGTATCACATGCACAATTAGTATTGCTTGCCAGGACTGAGCTCAATCCTGCGGTACCCCATTGCTGTACAAATGCTTTGCTAGGCAACGGTCATGTGATGGGCTCACATATAGCCTGTGGTATTTAATATTCTTTTAAGAATATATTACAGTACATCGATTAAGCTACACATTCTCAGTATCTATCTGTAAGCATATATACTGTAGGAAGAACACGGAAAAATGGACCAGGAAAACTGAAAAACGTAACAATATTTTTTTTACTATAAATGTGGTATTAGCATGTTTTTAGTTATCTTACTTCTTTCCTTAATGCACGCGCAGTGTGCACTCCTATACTGCTTGTCCTGTCTGCATCCTTTATCCACTGTGCCTTTCCTGTCTGTGACCCCTCTTTCACCTCGCTCTCTCTGTGTGCCCACCTGTCTGTACAGGCAGTAAGGGGCTATTACGGTAGCTGTATACAAATATATTGCAGCCCTAATTGCTGCATTGCTGCCTGAACACAAAGGTGAAGCCAGTGAGAAGCAACATAGCTCTTTTATAAAGCGTGCAAATCTCTTTCCTAACCAATGACACACAGAAAAGCTCAATTCACAGGACAGGACACCAACAGGAAGAATTACAGGGGATGCTGCAATTATCAAGCACTTTTTAAAATCCTCCCACTGCTTACAAAGGAGTCTGTTTAAAGTTCACCATCCCTTCCCATGCTAATTACTTCCGAGTGTCATCTCCCTGGACAGGCTCCAATTACCTTTACCTCTCCTCCATTTACAGTATCCATTTACCTTTGTCTCCTGTAACCCTTTGCATAATTCTGTGCTGTGTCAGAGCAGACAGGAGATGCAAACATTTCTAGCTAAGCTGGCCGCACACAAAATATTCTGCTCTTATCATGCAATCATTCGGACTTAGTTTTAAGTGCATCTTTCCATGACAAAATCGGTCAATATAACTGTTTATTTGACTAGGCTAAGATTAGAAGGAAAAAGCCCATTAATCAAGCTGAGATCGTAGTGATCTGTCGATTGCCTCTTGTGTAATGGTGGCCACTAATGAGCCAATCTTTTTCATCCAATCTTAAGGTGGCCACACACCATACCATTTTTAACAACCAATCCTCCAGGATGGCTGATACAAGAGAGGAAGCCTGCTCCGCCCACCAAAGGAAACACCTCCAAATAAAACAATTAGGCAATTAGGTAGCCCTATAAATCCTCCCCTGCCTTTACTCCCTCAGTTCTAGTGTGTTTCCCACACCGAAGACACCTTACAAGGCAGGACTGTACCTGTCTTCCAAGATCTTGGCGCCTCCTCCATGGATGGGACTGCGAGTGGAGCTCTCCCCGCTCTGGGTGGCTGCAGACGGGGTGTTTTGTGTCTCAGAGCGGCGGCGGCCTGGACGGAGTGTCGGGGCTGGCCGCATCCGCGGCGGGAGGTAGCGTGTCCGTATTGCCAGCATCCACAGGACTGGCGTTTGGTGCGGATAGGCGCGCGGGGCACGCAACTCTCCTGTTTGTAGGAGGCTTCAGCGTGATGACGCACTTCCGCTTCGGCTTAAAGGCGGAAGCATAGGCAGCGTTCCCCCGCCAGCCGCATCCTCGTGGAGAGATTCAGAGGGAAGGCATGGAGCAGGCAGACGCCTTTCCCTCTGAGCCCAGTGGATCCCAGAGCAGCGCACAGCCACCAGGACAGGTGAGAGCGGACAGAGTGAGCCTAAGTGGAGTATTTAACTCACTCTGTCCTCAATAAGAATTTTAAAGTGCTAATATGGGGGACTATGCCTGTTAAACCTCTATGGGGCTATTCTTATATGATTGTCACAGGGCTGAAGGAAAATGTATTTTTTTCTTTTATTTTGTTTTCCAGACTGTCCCTTCTGTACCTGAGGACTCTAGTCATCCTCAGAAGGCTACTGACAAGGCCAAGCGCTGCAGACAGTGTGATGTTAAATTGTCTAAAACTTGGACTAGGTCACACTGCGATAAATGTTTAAAGTCTTCTTCTACCCCAAAGCCTCCAGACCCCACTGTTGTTATGATGAATTTTATGGAGTCTATGAGAAAGGAGTTTTCGTCCACTTTTAAAACCTTTAGATCGGTTATGTCCGCCCCGGCCCAATGGACAATACCGCAGTTACCTACCTCTGCAGTGCCGGCAGTTCCAGCCCCGCTTCTACCCACTCCCACTCCTCCTCCCCCTCCCCCTCCTCCTCCGGTTGGGATACCGCCTAACCCTCTGGGGATTCAGTCAGATTCGGGGTCTCTGGGGTTGGCGGTTGCCTCATCAGGGGAGGACTCTCTTGAAGAGGGCGAGGAAAGAAGTGAACCCGATTCAGACTTAGAAGATTTAGAGGGTGCTCCTCAAAAATTTTCTAAGTATCTGTTTAATGCAGAAGAAACTGCTGAACTTCTTAAAGCAGTATACGAGGCGGAGCAGCTGCCTGAGCCAGCTGCTTCGTCTTCAGTAAGAGATGATATTTATGCAGGGTTGGAGTGTTCAGAGGGTAGAAGCTTTCCGGTACATCCGGCTATTCAAAAGCTTATTCAGTCTCAGTGGGAAGATCCGGAGAAAAGATTTTACATTCCCAGATCTTTTAAACGTAGATTCCCCTTTAAAGAGGAGGATATTGCCTTGTGGGACAAATGCCCGAAACTGGACGCTGCTTTGTCGCAGTATTCTAAAAATACTGATTTATCTTTTGAGGACGCAGGGGTCCTGAAAAACCCGATGGATAAAAAGGCGGAAAATTTACTTAAAAGGGCATGGGAATCTTCTCATTTTCCTTTAAACCAGCAATCTCAGCTATGTGCTTGTCTCGTAACTTAAACAAATGGCTGGCAGGGCTTAATAAGCATCTGGTGGATGGTACGCCTCATGCGACTATCCTGGAATCATTCCCTGTAATTGCGCGTTCAGTGGCGTTCTTGGCCGATGCTGCGACTGAATCTTTAAAGTCTGCAGCGAGAGCTTTAGCTCTAATCAATACAGCAAGGCGGGCCTTATGGTTAAATACCTGGGAAGGCGATCTAGTTTCTAAACAGAAATTATGTGCTATGAGATTTGACGGTGACCTTTTGTTTGGAAAAGGATAAGAGGATATTCTTGAAAGGTCTTCGGAAAAGGGCAAAAAATTTCCTGACAAAAGGAAGAAAATGCCCTTTCGTAAAAACTTCCGGGGCAAAAGGCAGTTTGCCCATAATGACACTAAATATCAACCCCCGAGGAAAAGGTGGACATACAATTCGACGAAATCAAGAACTCCCTTTTTATTTAACAAACCAGCCTCCTCTAATGCAAAGGAAAACAAGTGACAGGGAGCTGGTCGGGGGGAGACTTCAGGGGTTCAGTCATGTGTGGGCAAATGTCACCACGAACCCATTTATCTTGGACCTCATGAAATCGGGGTACAAAATCGAATTTTCCTCCCGTCCCCCCCAGAACTTTGTGCTCACAGGTCTATCCAGGGATCAGGAGAAAGCATCCGCCCTGTTAGACTCAATAACCTCGTTAATACAAGACAATGTAATTACCCGGGTCCCAGTTTCCCAATACAAAAAAGGATTTTACTCCAAGGTTTTTATGGTAAAGAAACCGTCAGGCAGATACAGGATGATCCTAAACCTCAAACAGCTAAACCCATTTATTCAGGAAAAGAAATTCCGCATGGAAAACATTCTTTCAATAAAGAATTTAATCCCAAAAGGAGCCTTTATGGCGACACTGGACATTCAGGACGCATATCTACATGTGCCGATACACCTGGCATATCAGCGATTCCTGAGATTTGCAATACGGGTGGGGGACGCAGTTCACCACTTTCAGTATCGAGCCCTTCCTTTTGGGATCTCATCCGCTCCCCATATTTTTACAAAGATAATGGCAGAGGTGACATCCTTCTTACATCTGCAGACAATTCATATAATACCGTATCTGGACGATTTGTTGATGATAGCAGACTCGGCTCATACTCTTCTACGTCACATAGAGGTGACTATACATTGCCTGTCCCAGCTGGGATGGTTAATAAACTACGACAAATCGATATTAATCCCAACCCAGAAGGTCAAATTCCTGGGTTTCTGGGTAGACTCGATAGAAGAGAAATTTTGGTTGCCAGAAGACAAACAACTGAATTTAATGCTAAGGGTGCAAAATTTCAGATCCCAAGTAAGAGTATCCCTGAGGTAGACTCTATCATTGTTGGGCCTAATGACATCAACAATACCGGGGATAGTCTGGTCACAGTTTCATTCCCGAGTCCTTCAGGAATGGTTCCTCACTGTCTGGGACAAGTCCAAGGAGAGTCTAGATCAATTTCGGGTACTCCCACCCTCTGTGATCTCGTCTCTCCTATGGTGGGAGGAGGTAGGAAACCTCAACCAGGGCTGCCTCTGGAACCCCACAGTCGTCAAGAGAATCTATACGGATGCCAGTCTATGGGGCTGGGGGGCTCACTTGGAACATTTACAAGCTCAGGGACAATGGTCCCCAGAAATTCGAGGAAGATCTTCGAATTTCAGGGAGCTCCTAGCAGTAAAAATGTCACTGCTAGAGTTTCTCCCAGCCATACAAGACTGTCATGTGAACATATTGTCCGACAATATTGTAACAGTGTCCTACATTCGAAGGCAGGGCGGGACGAGATCAAAAGTCCTAAAAGACCTGGCGCTCCAGATTCTTCAGATAGCGGAGAAAAATTGCAAATCAATTTCGGCGGTGCATATAAAAGGCTCGCTAAATATTTTAGCAGATCATCTGAGCAGACATTCAGGAGTGGAGGCAGAATGGTCCCTCAACGAGGAAGTATTCAATCAGTTGATAGCTCATTGGGGGCAACCGGTAGTAGATCTGTTTGCATCACCACAAAATGCGAAAGTCAAAACTTTCTTTTCCCTACATCCTTCATCCAACCTGTCACACCTGGATGCTCTAGCGATACCATGGCCGAAGGGACTTCTATATGCCTTTCCCCCCTTCAACTTAACCACCCTGGCGTTCTGATTAAATCGCCAGGGTGGCTGCGGGAGGGTTTTTTTTAAATAAAAAAAAAACTATTTCATGCAGCCAACTGAAAGTTGGCTGCATGAAAGCCCACTAGAGGGCGCTCCGGAGGCGATCTTCCGATCGCCTCCGGCGCCCAGAATAAACAAGGAAGGCCGCAATGAGCGGCCTTCCTTGTTTCGCTTATATCGTCGCCATAGCGACGAGCGGAGTGACGTCATCGACGTCAGCCGACGTCCTGACGTCAGCCGCCTCCGATCCAGCCCTTAGCGCTGGCCGGAACTTTTTGTTCCGGCTACGCTGGGCTCAGGCGGCTAGGGGGGCCCTCTTTCGCCGCTGCTCGCGGCGAATCGCCGCAGAGCGGCGGCGATCAGGCAGCACACGCGGCTGGCAAAGTGCCGGCTGCGTGTGCTGCTTTTTATTTCGTTAAAATCGGCCCAGCAGGGCCTGAGCGGCAGCCGCTGGCGGTGTTGGACGAGCTGAGCTCGTCCAGACCGCTCAGCTGGTTAATAGCAAGGGTATTGAAAAAAATAGAACAAGAATCTGCTCTGGTAATTTTTGTGGCCCCCCACTGGCCAAAACGGGCATGGTTCTCAAAGATTCTTCAACTGTCTCTACAGGGACCGTTATTTTTACCTCCCAGGATGGACCTTTTGAGTCAGGAAAAACTTTTGCACCCGAACCCCCAGATGTTTGCCCTAGCGGCCTGGCTCTTGAGCGGGAATCCCTGAGGTTAAGAGGATTCTCGGAAAGAGTCATCTCTACTTTAGTCGATTGCCGTAAATTGACTACAAGAAAAATTTATTGTAAAGTTTATAGAGTGTTTGCCTCTTGGAAGAAAAAGAATGACATAAAAGAAACAACTCTACCTATTATTTTAGATTTTTTGCAAGACGGTGTTGATTTAGGTCTTGCCCCCAGTACCCTTAGAGTCCAGATTGCGGCTCTGTCCTTTTTTCTTAATTTTAAACTAGCCAAGGAACAGGCAGTAATTGATTTTTTGAAAGCAGTATCCAGATCGAAGCCGATCCCATCAAAGCTTGTGCCTCCCTGGGACCTGAGTTTAGTTCTAAATTGCTTAACTGTTTCTCCTTTTGAATCACTCGACTCAATTTCGTTAAAATGGCTAACTTTGAAAACTGCATTCTTGGTGGCCATAACGTCGGCACGTAGGGTAGGGGACTTTTAAGCCCTCTCTATAAAAGACCCATATATGACTATATTTCCGGATAGGATAGTCTTCAAAACAGATCCCACTTATCTACCAAAAGTGTCTTCTCTGTTTCACAGATCGCAAGATGTTATTATTCCTTCTTTCTGTGATCCACCTACTAATCAGAAAGAAGCAAAATTTAACAAATTAGATGTTAGGAGAATTCTTCTTTCCTACCTAGAAACTACAAAATCTTTTAGAAGGTCTAATCACCTTTTTGTGGCCTTTGCAGGGTCAAGGAAGGGGTTACAGGTTTCTAAGAATACTATTGCTAGATGGATTAGGGAAATTATTACTTTAGCCTATACCAATTCAGGACAATCCATCCCTCAGTCGGTAAATGCTCATTCCACTAGATCCCTCGCCACATCTTGGGCGGAAAGGTCAGGGGCTTCCTTAGAGCAAATATGTAAAGCAGCGACCTGGTCTAGTCATCAGACTTTCGTAAGGCACTATAGAGTCGATCTGTTGTCAAGTCAAGACTTGTCTTTTGGGAGAAAAGTGCTACAAAACGTCATCCCTCCCTAAGGTAACTCTACTGAACTTCTCGCTGGTCTCTCTTGTATCAGCCATCCTGGAGGATTGGTTGTTAAAAGCCTGTTAGAACTTACCGGTAGCGGTATTTCAACGAATCCTCCAGGATGGCTACCTTAGTTCCCTCCCTATTAGGAGGTTATTGATTATTAAATATAACTATGTCTTGTTGTTTTCCAGGTGGATCCTTCTGCGTGGTACTCTATAATAACTGAGGGAGTAAAGGCAGGGGAGGATTTATAGGGCTACCTAATTGCCTAATTGTTTTATTTGGAGGTGTTTCCTTTGGTAGGCGGAGCAGGCTTCCTCTCTTGTATCAGCCATCCTGGAGGATTCGTTGAAATACCGCTACCGGTAAGTTCTAACAGGCTTTTTAAATATCTGTTCAATTTAAGAATTGCAATCAATTTTTCTGACTGATTGTAACGTTTCAAAAATATGACCAATGTACCACACACCTATGTTCAATTTTTCCCCAATTATGATAAAAATGATTGGAAACTCTGAGAAAATTGCTTGGGTGTGTATATATTAATAAAATGACAATTTAACACACACCATACAATCTTTAGAGAAATTTAAGAAAAATATCTGGCATTCCGGATAGATAAAAACGGGAAATCCAATCGGATTTTTCAGTCGAATGAAAAAAAAAGCTTTTGATTTTTTCTGGAGATCTGATCGTTTTTATCGAATTGTCGTAAAATCGGAACATTTTATTGTATCGTGTGTGGCCACCTTTACCAAATCTATGTAGTATAATGTTGGCCACTAATGATCCAATCTTTTTCATCCAATCTTACCATTTATATGTAATATAAGGGAACTGCCTACATTATCCATTTAATATATTCACTCAACCCTTATACTACATAGTTTTAGTAAAAATGGAAGAAAATGAGTGGATCATTAGTGGCCACCATAAGGGTAAATTGAGTGAATATACTGAATGAATACATCGGGCAGTTACCTTATATTACATAGAAATGGTAAGATTGGATGAAAAAGTTTGGAACATTAGGGGCCAACATTATACTACATAGATTTGGTAAAGGTGGCACTCACAGAAAGGGTGCTTGTGGTGGAGGCCATGAGCAGTTGACAGTACACTATGCAAAGTGTGTTCTATTTTTAGACTGAAGTGGAGCTTAAAGTGTACCAGAGCTGATAACATATAACAGTTTTATACATACCTAGGGCTTCTTATGGCCCCATAAGCTCAGATCGCTCCCACGTCGCCATCATCAGTCTTCTCCCTCTTTGGTACCAAGTCCTGTAACTTCAGCCATTCGTGGCCAGTCTGACGCAAGAGATGTTATCAGCTCTGGTTTCCTTTAACCACTTTACCCCCGGCGGTACGAATTTCTCCGTCCCTTTTTCCATCCTTTAACCCCCAGGGACGGAGAAATCCGTACCTTCCACGTTACCACCGCTGTCCGCGCTCCCGCCGCTCGTACGCGCGCACCCGCCACTCGTGCACGCTGCCGCCCGCTCGCCCGGAGATCAATGAACGCGAAAATCCATTCCAGTTCGTTGATCTAAGCCCCCGCAATGATCCGCTGCTTCTATTAGAAACAGCGTAATCATTGTGATTCTCCCAGCCTCCTACTGCTTCCTGTAAGCGTCCTTCAGGACGCTTACAGGTCGCATGTAAACAGACTCACTGTGGCCATCTTGTGGCCAAATAGTAAACTACACCCTAAAGTATTTTACACATACAAATACATTGTATTACACAATAAATTAACTCATTACCTCCCACACTCCCCATTTTTTTTTTTTGTTATTTAAAAAAAAAAAAATACAATAAAAAAAAAAACAAAATAGTTACCTTAGGGACTGAACTTTTTAAATATTTATGTCAAGAGGGTATAACACTGCAATGCACCTTTATTTCCAAATAAAATATTGGCGCCAAACATTGTGATAGGGACATAATTTAAACGGTTTTATAACCGGGACAAATGGGCAAATACATTTCATGGGTTTTAATTACAGTAGCATGCATTATTTAAAAACTATAATGGCCGAAAACTGAAAAATAATATTTTTCCCACATTTTTTCCTGTTTTCCCATTAAAACACATTAAGAATAAAAGAATTCTTGGCATAATGTCCCACCTAAAGAAAGCCTAATTGGTGGCGAAAAAAACAAGATATAGTTCATTTCATTGCGATAAGTAATAATAAAGTTATAGACGAATGAATGGATGGAGCGCTGAAAGGTGAAAATTGCTCTGGTGTTCAAGGGGTAAAACCCCTCAGTGGTGAAGTGGTTAAGGAAACATCCAAACTTAAAAAAAAAGCAAGATCTACTTACCTGGGGCTTCCTCCAGCCCCTGGCAGTCGATCTGTTCCTCGCCGCAGCTCTGGCGTCCCCTGGTCCCCTCTGTTGCAGATGCTGACCTCACCAGGTTGGCATCTTCTGCGCCTGCGTCGGCGCTCGGTTGCGCACCTTTGGCCTGCTGCGCAGAACGTTCCAGGCCAGGTGAGCGCGATTACAGGCGTAGATGATGCTGACCTGGCAAGGTCGGCATCTGCAACGGCAGGGACCGGGGGACCCCAGAGCTGTGGCAAGGGACAGATCGGCTGCCAGGGACTGGAGGAAGCCCCAGGTAAGTAGATCTTGTTTTTGTGTTTTTTTTAAGCTGGGACCTGTCCTTCAAGCATCTCTGGAATATGGATGTGATCAGGGTGCAGGGGAGACCCCATCTATGGAGCCTAGACTGTAATGATCTACTCATCACACAGTGTTAGGGCATATCTGCATGTATGGTGGTGAGTGACCTAATAGGATTGCAGTATTACGCTATGTGCAGTCTTTTTTTCTTCTTCTATTTTTAAAGGTGTATTTGCTTTATAATTTAGAGCAGCACTGGATTTAATTAGCTCAATTAGCCGCCGGATTGACCCCAGCCGCGACCCCGCTCGTCCGCGCGGATCGATTACCGCTCGTCCCCGCCGGCGCTTCCTTATCAGCGCTCGATTCCCTGCCATTGTCCACCGGCGGGGATCGAGCAGGCGAGGGTCCAGCGGCTTGATCGGGCCAGCTGAATATTATCAGCTGGCCTGATCAGCTGGTCGATACACGGTACAGAATTGTACCGTGTATCCCCAGCATTAGGAATTGTTAAGGCCTGCTAGACTGTACTTGGCCAAGGGGGCTGATCAGGGCTGTCTCTGCTGAAAAGTGCTGGTGGTTTGTTTCAGCTTAGTGCATTACATAGTTACATAGTTACATAGTTATTTTGGTTGAAAAAAGACATACGTCCATCGAGTTCAACCAGTATAAAGTACAACACCAGCCTGCTCCCTCACATATCCCTGTTGATCCAGAGGAAGGCGAAAAAACCCTTACAAGGCATGGTCCAATTAGCCCCTAAAGGGAAAAATTCCTTCCCGACTCCAGATGGCAATCAGATAAAATCCCTGGATCAACATCATTAGGCATTACCTAGTAATTGTAGCCATGGATGTCTTTCAACGCAAGGAAAGCATCTAAGCCCCCTTTAAATGCAGGTATAGAGTTTGCCATAACGACTTCCTGTGGCAATGCATTCCACATCTTAATCACTCTTACTGTAAAGAACCCTTTCCTAAATAAATGGCTAAAACATTTTTCCTCCATGCGCAGATCATGTCCTCTAGTCCTTTGAGAAGGCCTAGGGACAAAAAGCTCATCCGCCAAGGTATTATATTGCCCTCTGATGTATTTATACATGTTAATTAGATCCCCTCTAAGGCGTCTTTTCTCTAGACTAAATAAACCCAGTTTATCTAACCTCTCTCGATAAGTGAGACTTTCCATCCCACGCATCAATTTTGTTGCTCGTCTCTGCACCTTGTGTTCCCCTCCTTTCCTCTCCTGCTGGAAGCCACACCTTCATGCACTGCACTGAAGTCCCTCCTCCCCTTCCATAGTAACTGACAAGTCTGTACAACACACAGACCTCTTGGCCAAGTTTTTACAGTTTTGTGTTTCCTCTTTTTGTTGTACTTGTCCTAATGGTTAATAGGTGAAACTATCTCAAAGTCACTATTTATATTCTATCTTGGTTGCAGGTGTTACATATGTTGGTTCGGAGCACACCATTCCGTATGCTCATGGCGGGGAATAAACAGGAACAAAGTGTTCTGAAAATAGCACCTGAAAACATATAGAACATTCAACTTAGCAGGCGACACCCAACATGCATTAATCTAGTAGGCAACAATGACAGCCAGACAACTAGCATTTTTTTTATATAAACTTAGTAGAAGCATTCATATTTTCTCAGTATTATGCTGTTTTAAGAACTAGATGCCAACACAGTGGACTCTCTTACTTTACAATTATTCACTTTAACCAGACATGTAAGTTTTGTGAACGTATTACCAAACATCTTCTCATAGCCTTTTGGGTATTGATTCCCAGAGCCTACAGATTCCTCCTGCTGTTTTTGGGGAGGCCTGAACTGGTCACAGGGCTGGCGCTTCAATTAAGGCAAAAGGGTCAATTGCCCCCTGGCCTCTGAGTCCATAGGGGCCCCCCAAGTTTCTGTCTCCCCTTTAAAAACTCAATTTGTTGGGCTGCGGGCCACGGGGTCAAGTGACGTGCGGTGCTGGTGAGCAGCAGGCGCAGGTATATGGTATGTGATGTCACGTCAGTTTGTCCATGCCTGCAGGGAGGGAAGAGGCGCCCTGCTGATGCTGCGGGTTGACGGTCACATCACTGGACAAATCGTGACTGCATCTTCATATTGGTAAGAAGACAGTCACAGATTTGATGCTACAGGGAAAATTCTCACTAACTCAGGATGTGGAGTCCATGGTAGCAAATGAAAGTCATTGGGCTTGAGTCACTAAAACGTGCTAACAGTTAGCACGCTGGTGAAAAGCCCATTATCATGCCTAAACTCAATTTAGGCGTGATAAAATAAACTCGTGCGCAAAGTTTTGCACGTGCAACTGCGCAGGCCCATTAAACCCTATGCGAGTTTATTCCTCAAAACGGTGCTAACCTACTTAGTGCAATGGTTATCACGCCCAAAAGTCTTTAGGCGTGCAAAGTAGGTTAGCACCGCTTTGTGAATCAAGCCCATTGGCTGCTAATTAGTTGGCTATTTTAATAATCCGCTGCAGCCTTATTGATCACTCTCTGGTACATCTATAGCAGGTCTATTTTACCTTAGTAAATGAATTGTTTCAGGTGTATGATTCAGACACTACTGAAGACAGAAAGATCAGCAGGACTGCCAGGCAACTAATATTGTTTATAAGGAAATAAATATAGCAGCCTCCATGTCACTCTCCCCTCAGGTTCCCTTTAAAGAGAACCCGAGGTGGGTTTTAAGAATGCTATTCGGACACAGAGGCTGGTTCTGCATACAATGACCAGCCTCTGTTACTATACTGTGCCCCCCCTCAGGCCCCCCTTGTGCTCTGCTGTACCCCAGAAAAAAAAACGCCGTGCTAGCGACATGCAGCTTGTCGATAGCCGGCTGTTTACATCTAGGCTGTCATTTACGGCTGCTCCCCCGCCTGCCTCCCTTCCCTCCCCGCCTCCGTAGGCTGATTATTGGAGGAAGCTTACAGAGGCGGGGAGGGAAGGGACGCAGGCGGGGAGCGGCGCTATAAAGGCAGGGAGTGTCCATAAATGACAGCCTGGATGTAAACAGCTGGCTAGCTACAAGCTGCATGTCGCTAGCATGGCGTTTTTTTTTCTGGGGGACAGCAGAGCGCAGGGGGGGGGGGGGGGCACAGGGGGGGGAGGCACAGTATAGTAACAGAGGCTGGTCATTGTATGCAGAACCAGCCTCTTTGTCCTAATAGCATTCTTAAAACCCACCTCAGGTTCTCTTTAAAGGGTACCTAAACTGAGAAGGATATGGACTTTTCCTTTTAAAATAATGCCAGTTGTCTGACTCTCCTGCTGACCCTGTGTCTCTAATACTTTTAGCCACAGCCCCTGAACAAGCATGCAGATCAGGTGCTCTGACGGAAGTCAGACTGGATTAGCTGCATGCTTGTTTCAGGTGTGTGATTCAACCACTGCTGCATTCAAAGAGATCAGCAGGACTGCCAGGCAATCGGTATTATTTAAAAGGAAACATCCATATCCCTCTCAGTTTAGGTTCCCTTTAAAGAGAGTCTGAAGCGAGAATAGATCTCGCTTCAGACCTCATATATAGCAGGGGCACGTGTGCCCCTGCTAAAACGCAGCTATCCCGCGGCTTAACGGTGGTCCCTGTCCCCCCAAACCCCCTCCGTAATGCGAGGGAGCGCTTCCGCATTGGGGCAGGGCTGACCGCCGCAGCCCTGCCCCACGCGCGTCTGTCAGCGCGTATCTCCGCCTCTCCCCCCGCCCCTCTCAGTCTTCCTTCACTGAGAGGGGCGGGGGAGAGGCGGCGATGCGCGTCTGATAGACGCGACTGGAGGCAGGGCTGCAGCCATTAGCCCTGCCTCCAGGAAGAGATTTTCTATGACCAACTTTCCGACCATCTTTTGCGGGGGGTGGGTTGGGGGTGAAGGGACCCCAGTTTAGCCGCGGGATAGCGGCGTTTTAGCAGGGGCACACGTGCCCCTGCTATATATGAGAGCTGAAGCGAGATTTAGTCTCGCTTCAGTGTCTCTTTAAAGTGGATCCGAGATGAACTTTTACTCATTGCATAATTGTGTTCCTTTCCTATTGTTTATAGGGCATTCTTCAAGCCAAATACTTTTTTGTTTCTGTTTTAATACTCTAATTCCCTATAAACTAAACAAGCCACGCCCACAGGTTTTCAGAGAGCCAAGGCACTTTCAGACAGTAGCAAGGGCTCATGGGTGCTCAGTCTGGGCAGGAGGAGGGGGAGGTATTATTAGCCAGAGATTTCAGAGGCAGAAGGGAGGAGGGAGGATTAGGTTTTTTGCTCAAGATGCAGATAAGCCTGCCTCTGTGTAATGTTTACAAACAACATGGCCGCTGTCGTATCACAGGAAGAAATAATCATATTCTATTAAAGCTGTTTGCAGCTAGATTTGCTGTGTAAACTATCTAAACTTTAGATAAGATATATAGACAAGTTACTTGTTATAGTTAGTTTTTCATCTCGGATCCGCTTTAAGCCCCTGCTCTGCTAGCTGCTGAGCACCTCCTGTCTCCTGTTTAATAGCAGACTTTGCAAACCCACACATGTCATTGCTTGACACGTGGTGTAGCTACCAGGCAGCAGGGCCGGCGCTTTCATAGGGTCCAACTGGGCAACTGCCTTAGGGGCCCCATAAGTCAGAGACTGAAGAGGTCACAAGTTTACTGCCAGTACCGTAAGAAAACGTAAGGAACCCCACTTCTGTTTTTACCCAGGTGCCAGCACTGACTACACGTGACAGACACCTTGATGAGCACTTGCAAAGGCCCGGCTAGTGCCTGGTAGCAGCTGACAGGTGGCAAATCCTCTACCTGCAGTTGCCTAAGTGAGCTGTGTTTTTTTAACTTTGTAAAATATGTACATCTATAGCTCCCAACTGTCCCTTTTTTGGAGGCTGATTCCCTCTTAATATAACATTATGTGGATTCATTTTGTGTATGTGTGTTTTCTTTTTTTAAATGGTAGTTAACTTTGTGCACATTTGTACATAATTGTGCGTTACTTCTATTGTGAAGGTTAATATTGTGCACATTTTCACTTAATACTGTGTTTATGTAAATGCATTTGTGTGATTAAAAAAAAAAGCCAGTTACATCTTCGCCTATTGATTTCTGGAGCTTTTTGAAGATTGAGTTGTTTCACAGTTTCATAAATCTGTGTTTTAGCAAATTCGCTCAGCTCTAGGCATTATTATTTGTCAACTTTTTCATCATCAGGAGGACTACCGAACTACTTGTATAGTAATAAAACACCAGCACTGCTGTGACAGCTGTCACTACCCGCCCAGATACAGCAATTACAACAACCTCAGTGATTGTTATTTCTTCCTTAGTTTTATATCTTATATACCAAAGTTTTGTCTTATAACACAGATGAATACCTTTGTAAAATGTTATTATTTCTCTACTAAGGCTTATTTCTGTAGTAAGAGCCTTATATTTATAATTAAACAATTCACTGATAAATATACATCTATATTTTTTGTTCACAGTTGGATCTGATTTCTTAGTGCATGCCTCTTTAAATGTATTCATTTCCCAGTCTGGCAGGCGCCCCGAGCCTCAACAAAAGCACAGGATGTTGTTGATTCGTAACCAAACCAGAGAGGAAATGATTGTAAATTTCCTTTTAAACATCCCACTATGCTTGATTCCCGTCTCTCTCTCCTTGAGCACTAGAGGAGTCAGGAAAGACAAAACTTTCCTTGCTGAGACTCAGCCAGGTAACTGACACACCTTTGTCACACAAATCACCCTGAATTGTAGTTATTCATTCCTTTTACCCTGAGTTTTTCAGATCATCCTGGATACTGTCATCTGTTGCAATATGTGTTCTCCATTCTAAAAGGTGGACCAAGCTAATACAGTAGTAGTATAGAGTAGTTTAGCATCCCAAGGGATCCACAAGGGAGAGAAATATCATATACCTGGCTCTGTCCTATGCTGATTCTCTGCCATTAATAGCTTTTAGGTCACTGTTCTAGAATGATATAAAGAATGTATCCTGACTCCAGAGACAACATGCTTGCTCTAGGCAGACAATCCACAAGGCAAACCTAGGTAGTTGCCTAGAGCCTGGAGAGAATCTAGGGGCCAGGTGGATGCTAGCTCCAACAAAATCTTACTAAAAAAGATAAATGACCACCAGTTGTGGGCAAAAATGACTATCTTGCCTAGGTCCCCATTTCCTCTTAATCCATTTTTGGCTATAGTGGCTGGATAGCGTACTGGTTAAGGGCTCTGTGTCTGATACAGGAGACCAGGCTTTGAATCTCACCTCTTCCTCTTTGAGTCCGCCAGGAGAAAAGCGTAATATCAATGTTTTGTGTCTTGTCATGTCTTGTTAATATTAATGCCAACATTTGTAGGCAGTCTCTAGGCTAAATTGCACCCAGGGGGAGTGTGTAAAAATTGCACCCCCTTTCCTCCCACTCCCATGGACTTGTGAACCCCTCTTTAGGAACAGTCACACAGCCACAGGTCACAAGTAGATCTGCCTACTTACTAGTGACTAGCCGCTAGTGTTGGGCGAACAGTGTTCGCCACTGTTCAGGTTCTGCAGAACATCACCCTGTTCGGGTGATGTTCGAGTTCGGCCGAACACCTGATGGTGTTCGGCTAAACTGTTCGGCCATATGGCCGAACTAAGAGCGCATGGCCGAACGTTACCCGAACGTTCGGCTAGCGCTGTGATTGGCCGAACGGGTCACGTGGTTCGGACCCGAACGCGCTCTGATTGGCCGAACGGGTCACGTGGTTCGGGTAAATAAATACCCGATCCACGTCATTTCTCCGCCATTTGTCTGTGGGTTTAGCTTTGGGTAGGCAGGCAGGGTAGTTCTCTCTCCAGCCAGGCTAGCCAGGGTCCCCCGGTCATTGTGTCGCTGCTGGGAATAGTAGTACACCGCTCACCCACACTATATAGCATTGTGTTTACTGCCACTCTGTGTCTCTCTGCTGGGAACAGTAGTACACCGCTCACCCTGTATAGCATTGTGCTCTGTGTCGCTGCTGGGAACAGTAGTACACCGCTCACCCACACTATATAGCATTGTGTTTACTGCCACTCTGTGTGTCTGCTGGGAACAGTAGTACACCGCTCACCCTGTATAGCATTGTGCTCTGTGTCGCTGCTGGGAATAGTAGTACACAGCTCACCCACACTATATAGCATTGTGTTTACTGCCACTCTGTGTCTCTGCTGGGAACAGTAGTACACCGCTCACCCACCACTGTATAGCATTGTGCTCTGTGTCGCTGCTTGGAACAGTAGTACACCGCTCACCCACCCACCACTGTATAGCATTGTGCTCTGTGTCGCTGCTGGGAACAGTAGTACACCGCTCAGCCACCACTGTATAGCATTGTGTTTACTGCCACTCTGTGTCTCTGCTGGGAACAGTAGTACACCGCCCACCCACCACTGTATAGCATTGTGCTCTGTGTCGCTGCTGGGAACAGTAGTACACCGCTCACCCACACTATATAGCATTGTGTTTACTGCCACTCTGTGTCTCTGCTGGGAACAGTAGTACACCGCCCACCCACCACTGTATAGCATTGTGCTCTGTATCGCTGCTGGGAACAGTAGTACACCACTCACCCACCACTGTATACCATTGTGCTCTGTCTCACTGCTGGGAACAGTAGTACACCGCTCAGCCACCACTGTATAGCATTGTGTTTACTGCCACTCTGTGTCTCTGCTGGGAACAGTAGTACACCGCTCACCCACCACTGTATAGCATTGTGCTCTGTGTCGCTGCTGGGAACAGTAGTACACCGCTCAGCCACCACTGTATAGCATTGTGTTTACTGCCACTCTGTGTCTCTGCTGGGAACAGTAGTACACCGCTCACCCACCACTGTATAGCATTGTGCTCTGTGTCGCTGCTGGGAATAGTAGTACACCGCTCACCCACCACTGTATAGCATTGTGCTCTGTGTCGCTGCTGGGAATAGTAGTACACCGCTCACCTGCCACTGTATAGCATTTCTGTACTGCCACTGTACTGCTGCCAGTCAGCGTGTACTTTAAGGATAAGTGAAATGAAGAAGAAATCCTGTGAAAGAGGGAGGGGCAAGGGAAGAGGTGTTTCCCCTGACGGTTCACGTACAGGCCACAGTGGAGCACCGAAGAAAACCCACTCAATACCGCCCATGTTGTCCAGGAAATCAACCCTCACAAATCCAAAAGAACAGGACCAGATAATTAATTGGATGACCTCTGACCTCTCAAGCGTCCAGCAGTGGGTTAAGCAGCACCAGCACATCACGCACGAGGTCAGAGTCCTCAGCCAGTTACAAGGAGCCAGTGGGCACAAAGCTGACACAACCGGTAGCGACACCACGCACACAACTGCCAAATAACCAGTCCGAAGAATTTCCTCAGGACACAATGGGGTATTCGCAGGAGCTATTCCCAGCCCAACAAACTTCCACCTTTCAAAGGTCAATGGAACAGCCAGAAATTTTGTGCCCGGATTCACAACCATTTAGTGTGGGAAATGCACCGTGCACTGAAATGCAAGGCGAGTCCGAGGACTTTGAAACCCAAATCCCAGAGCAAGTTGGGCAGGAGGGGTTTCAATTGCAGGAGGTCGGCCGAGAAGATCTGGAAGACGACGTTGGAGTGAGCTGCGCAGAGGTTGTTCTGGGGAGCTCTACTCCACGGCGGCGGCCCACAATCACATATGACGAGTTTGAGGAGATGGAAGAGGAGGAGGGTATGGACAATGTTGACAGAGACCCAGATTTTATAGGTGAAGGAGAACATCGCCGTCGTAGCAGCAGCACAGATGAGTCTGTTGAAGAACCCACTGCTGCACGAGTTCGCTTTGTGCCACAAGGTAGGCGGCGCGAAATTTCAGGCACCACAAGCGTGGAAGTTCAAGTGAGACGCAAAAGAGGCGCAAACAGAAATCGCCAGCAAGGCAGGTGCTCCAAAGTCTGGCCTTTCTTTGAAGACTGCAGTGAGGATGGTACCATGGTGATTTGCAAGGTGTGCAAGACCCGCCTGAGCAGGGGGAAAAATATTAACAACCTCTCCACCACCAGCATGACCCGCCACATGGTATCCAAACATCCCACTTTGTGGGCGCCAGGACAGGGTACCAGCAACACTGCCTCCCTTGGGGTCACCAGACTCACCACCAGACCCTCCTCAGCAGCAGCAGTAGCCCAGCCATTGCGTGGTTCACAACAACATTCACAAACATCAGACGACGCTGACACTGTCACTTTCCGGAATAATGCTCTTGAGGTCTCCCAGTCTTCATCAAACACAACAACCAACAGCCCTTCAGTGTGCAGCCCTACGGTTCAGTTGTCCGTCTCGGAGATGTTTGAGCGCAAGAGGAAATTGCCAGCAAATGACCCCCGGGCCGTGGCACTAACAGCCAGCATAGCCAAGCTTCTGGCCTGCGAAATGCTGCCATATCGAGTGGTGGAGACAAACAGCTTCAAGGGCATGATGTCAGTGGCCATCCCACGTTACGTGGTTCCCAGCCGCTACCACTGTGCGCGCTCTGCAGTGCCTGAGTTGCATGAGCACGTGGTCAGCAAAATAACCCGAAGCTTGAAGAATGCCGTTGCCTGCAAGGTTCACCTCACCACTGACACTTGGACGAGTGCGTTCGGGCAGGGTCGATAAATCTCCCTTACCGCGCACTGGGTGAACCTTGTGGAGCCTGGCAGCGATTCCTCACCTGCTACGGCGCGGGTGTTGCCCACGCCGCAAACAGCTGCACCGCCGTCCCTCCCACTGGATAACAACAGCAGCACCTACCTCTCTGACTCCTTCTCCTCCAACGCATCTCAAAGCTGTACCTCATCCGGAAACGCTAACCCAGCAGCAGTAGGATCGTGGAAGCAGTGCAGCACAGCTGTTGGCATGCGTCAGCAAGCGTTGCTGAAGCTGATCTGCCTTGGGGATAAGCAGCACACTGGGGAGGAAATTTGGAGGGGAATAAAGGAACAGACGGATTTGTGGCTGGCACCGCTGGACCTGAAACCGGGCATGGTTGTGTGTGATAATGGGAGTAATCTCATTCGCGCTTTAAGGTTGGCTAAGCTGACACACATCCCTTGCCTGGTGCACGTGATGAACTTAGTAGTTCAGCGGTTCCTGAGGACATACCCAGGCGTGGCCGATCTTCTGTTGAAGGTGCGACGAGTGGCCAAACATTGCAGAAATTCCAGTACTGCTTCGGGGGCACTCGCCAAGATGCAGGAGCGCTTCAATCTCCCCCACCATCGCTTGCTGTGTGATGTCCCTACGCGCTGGAATTCTACGCTGCACATGCTAGCCCGCTTTTGCGAGCAGAAGAGTGCAGTGGTCCAGTACATGACGGCGCAGTACCGAGGCGCATCCGGACAGCTGCCAAGCTTCTGTGGATCCGATTGGGCCAACATGTTGGACCTCTGCCAAGTCCTCCAAAATTTTGAGCAATCCACGTTGCTTGTGAGCAGTGACAACTCTTCAGTCAGCATTACCATACCACTGCTGTGTTTACTGAAGAAGTCAATGTTGAAAATCAAGGAAACAGCTGTCATGATGCAACTGGGGGAATCTGAAGGAGAAAACGATCAGCGTGATGGTACCAACATCAGGCCATCCGCCTCAGGAAACGCTGGCCCCAGCAGCTATGACGAAGAAGAGGAGGAGGAACAGCTGGAGTTGGAGCAGGAATTTCATGCCACCACTGACGAGGGACTTCCACAATTCAGCGCGAATGGTCAGCAGAAGCAGACCAGGAAGAAGGTGACGACTATGATGCATCACAACAACTATCACAACGCTCACAAGAGGATGATGAGGATTCTGGCAGGACTCTGGCACACATGGCTCAATTCATGCTAGACTGCATTGAACGCGACCCACGCATTGTGCGCATTCTGGACAACACCAATTACTGGGTTTATACCCTTCTGGATCCACGGTACAAACACAATGTTCCAAAACTGCTTGAAGAAAGAGTCAGACAGGTCAAAATGGAAGAATACCAGCAGGCCCTTGTGGAGACTTTAGAGAGGAGATTGACATCCTCCCCCTCCTCTAGCCAGTTGTACGCCGACTGACTTCCGCAAACCCAGGACGACCAGGACGGCAGCAAACAACACAAGCCGCAGCTAGTGCCCAAAAGGGAATGGTATCGGCAGTGTGCTTGGAGTGGGAAAATTTTCTGACACCCATGCAGCAGCCCACAGAACAGCAAGCGTGCAGATCCACCTTCAACACCGATCGCCTGGAGAAGATGGTCAAGGACTACATGTCAGATGGCGTAGCTGTGTTGAACAATCCATCTGCACCCTTCAACTATTGGGTATCGAAGCTAGACACCTGGCACGAACTGGCAATGTACGCAATAGAGGTGCTGGCTTGCCTGGCAGCCAGCGTTATGTCGGAATGCTGTTTCAGTGCTGCCGGAGGCATCGTCACAGATCGGCGTATCCGCCTTTCCACAGAAAATGCAGACCGTCTGACTCAAATTAAAATGAATCAATCCTGGATTGGAAACGACTATGCAACACTCCTGGACCCCAACCAAGTAACATGAACAATGACCATCTGTGATGGGTTAGCGTTTCCGGTCCCTGTTTATTGAACCTCTTATCTGTATTACATTTATGACTGCATGGCGGTAAAAAGCATGATATCCGCACGCTTCTTGTCCTCATGCAAGGCCTGGGTTGTTGTGTCTAAAAGCGTGGCCTTCTCCTCCTGCGCCTCCTCCTGTTCCATCACGTGTGCTGCTGCTGGGTTAGCGTTGCCGGTCCCTGTTTATGGAACCTCTTATCTTTATTACATTTATGACTGCATGGCGGCAAAATGCATGCTATCCGCACGCTTCTTGTCCTCATGCAAGGCCTGGGTTGTTGTGTCTGAAAGCGTGGCCTTCTCCTCCTGCGCCTCCTCCTGTTCCATCACGTGTGCTGCTGCTGGGTTAGCGTTGCCGGTCCCTGTTTATGGAACCTCTTATCTTTATTACATTTATGACTGCATGGCGGCAAAATGCATGCTATCCGCACGCTTCTTGTCCTCATGCAAGGCCTGGGTTGTTGTGTCTCAAAGCGTGGCCTTCTCCTCCTGCGCCTCCTCCTGTTCCATCACGTGTGCTGCTGTTGGGTTAGCGTTGCCGGTCCCTGTTTATGGAACCTCTTATCTTTATTACATTTATGACTGCATGGCGGCAAAATGCATGCTACCTGTGCAAAGAAAACAGACATTTCCCGCATTTAAAAGACAGTTTTCCCGTTGAAACTTTAAAATCGATTTTCTCAAAAACTATAAGCTCTTTTTGCTTTTTTTTTTTTCCTCTTGTACACACTCCCAAGGTGCACATACCCTGTAAATTTGGGGTATGTAGCATGTAAGGAGGCTTTACAAAGCACGAAAGTTCGGGTCCCCATTGACTTCCATTATGTTCGGAGTTCGGCGCGAACACCCGAACATCACGGCCATGTTCGGCGAACGTTCGCGAACCCGAACATCCAGGTGTTCGCCCAACACTACTAGCTGCTCATCCAGGGGGAAGCAGGGACCAGGAAAACACGCAGGCGAAGAGAGCCTGGAAAGCCGACTCCTCTATGGACTGACAGCCTGCAGTACCGCTACAGGACATCAGGTGTCATCACACAGTGGTGACGTGATGATGACTTGATGTCAGACATAGGCAGCTGGGGAGGAGTCAAGGAAGGTGATTACGCTGGTAATCTTTCTTCTTCCATTTGGCTGCACTGTGCGTCACCAGCTCCCTAGCAGTTATGTCCTCCTGCCTGTGCCCTTCTTTTTCTACTTGCCAGTCTGCGCCCAGGGTGGCTGCCCTGCCCGCACTGCCCAAGAAATGGCCCTGGCTTTTCTCTTGTCAGACTCAAAGCGCTTAAGAGCTGTAGCCACAAGGGGCTTGCTCAGTAGCCATCAGCAGTGTTACGGAGTCTTGCCCAAGAATTCCTTATGGAATAGGTACTGGCTTACTGAATAGGGAGAGCCAAGATGCAAACCCTGGTTTCCTAGGACAGAGTGGTGCCCTTAACCAGCACACTATCCAGTCACAATGAAAGCCAAAATATCAGCATGGGAGTCCAACAACGTTCGTGTTTTTCAAAGAAGCCAACATAACACCTTAACTATTACCCCAATTTCTTGTTCCATTTTTCAGCATCTTTTCTAAAGTATTCTCTCCCAACTATCAAAACAGTGCATTGCCTTTTGTTTTTCTACACTTCATTCAGTTGTGAGCGGATGACCGGTAAGAGAGCTTACCGTGTGTCCCTTCCCAGAAATGACTGAAGTTAGTTGCACCGCTGCAATGGCAAACAGCCCACCTCCAGCCCCAGTGGCAATCATTGATGGAACTTTTGGGGTCCTGATGAGTATGAGCATGGGGATTTGGGGTAAGGATGACACTACTTGGTGGGGGAGGCAACAAAATATTATTGTCGATATAGGCTTTGAAGGAACCCTATAAACAGAGAAAAACTGAAGCAATTTAGCTATTAGGACATCAGTATCTGCAGGAGGCCCCAGGATAATTTTGTTTGCTGGGAACCCAGGTGTCCGTTGTTATACCCTTGCTCCACTGTAAGTACAGTATATCTACAGAGACTGTTTATAGAGTCAATGGTTTTGGATGATAACACAGTGGGGAAGGAGTACCAAAGGTGTGAGCTTTGTCTGCCTGGGCGCTCTGGTTCTCTACCACAATACAAAAACATACTAGTTAGAAGTGATGGTCATGTCTAGGAGAATGTAATTGCATATATTGGGAGAAAACGTTGTACATACAGTATATCCTTAGTGGTGTGCCACCGCACCAATCCGGATCACTATTGAATACAAGGATATGTAGCAGCATAAAAAAAAATTATCCAGAAACCAGCTGTCCCACCTGGTCCCTGGCTGTCCTGCTTACATGCGGCTCCTGTTTAAGGCGTTCTAAGGGTGGCGTTACCTGGCTTTGTAATGTCCAGATGCTCTGTACTATTTACCAGCTTACCGTATGTTGTTCAGATATTCACTATGTATATAAAGGCCTGAAGAAGGATCTCTGTGATTTGAAACAAGTTGCCTTTAAATTGTTTTCTATATACATTGCATGATTGTATACCCATTTTTGATCTCTTGATTGGAGAATTTTTGTACTTTTTGAATTATTTGCACTTTTGTGGAATATTAAAAGAAAACGTTCACTTTGATTACAGGTTTCTGGATAATATTTTTTTTCTTTTTGCTGCTACGTATCCATGTCTAGGAGAACTCATGGAGAAGCATGTGATTTGTTTGATTAGCTGATAGATTTGCAAAGCTTTGATTTGCTGTGATCACGTCCCTCTTTAGCACATGATCATGACTAGCAAATCAGAGCTTTCATACCCATCACCTGACCAAACCGATTATATGCATCTCTATAAGTTCTTCTAGACATGACCATCACTACTAGAAAGCCAACTGGATTCGCCCAAAATTACAGCTAAAGAGCAGTAAGGGTCATTAGTGGGGTGGGGCCGTGTCTTGTGCTCCCCTAGCTGTCGCCTTCCATTAACGGACCCACAGATCAGTGGAGCAGTAGTGCTGGGGCTTACCTCTTCCAGTGCTGGGTTCCTATTTCAAGACAGTAAACCAGCGGTGGGTGGGGAAAAGGGGGCAGGCAGGATGACGCCCCTAGAAAGGTGCCGCCTAGCACAAGTCATTCAGGCAGCGTCATGGGCGGACCGCCCCTGGCACAGGAGACATAGTGACTGCAGCTGTAGTCCACTAGATCTCCTCTGCCTGGGGCGGTCTGTCCATGATGCCGCCTGTATGATGTGCGTTAGGCGGCGTCTTCCTAGGGGCGTCATCCCGCCCCCCTCCCACCCTGTCCACTGCTCATTTATCTTCTTGAAACAAGCGGTGGCCACCTCCTGCAGGAAGTCCCTGAATCTCCCTTGGTGCTAGTTAGTCCTCAGATCAGCGGTGCAATGGAGGAGAGCGGCTCCATAGCAGCGCGCATACTGAAAGTACTTACTTCCGGTATATGCACCATTGCCAGCGGAACTGCTCTCCTCTCTTCACTGCGGTGCTGATCTGAGGTCTGTCTAGTAGCCAGGGGGATCCAGGGTCTTCCTAAGGAGGGGGAAGGGGACAGGCCAACTTCCTACTGGGGCCCCCCTACGTGGCTAACTTATACTCTGAGCAACTATACCTAGCTACCTTTACTGGGGGCAACTGTACCTAGCTATCTATACTGGGGGCAACTGTGCCTAGCTAACCTATATTGGGGGACAATTGTGCCTGGCTGAGCTATACTGGGGCAACTGTACCTGTCTAACCTATACTGGGGGTAACTATATCTAGCTATCTATACTGGGAGCAACTGCACCTGGATAACCTATACTGGGGCAACAGTACCTGGATAACCTATACTGGGAGCAATTGTACCTGGCTAACCTATACTGGGTTAACTATACCTAGTTATCTATACTGGGGGCAACTGTACCTGGCTAAATTATACTGGGAGCAATTGTACCTTTCTAACCTAAACTGGGGGCAACTTTGTAACCTATACTGGGGGCAACTGTACCTGGCTAACCTATAGTGGGGGCAACTGTACCAAGCTATCTATACTGGGGCAACTGTAGCTGTCTAACCTATACTAGGGGCAACTGTACCTAGCTATCTATACTGGGGGCAACTGTACCTGGGTAACCTATACTTGGGGCAACTGTACGTAGCTATCTATACCGGTGGCAACTGTACCTGGCTAACCTATACTAGGGGCAATTGTACCTGACTAACGTACACTAGGGGCAACTGTACCTGGATAACCTATACTGGGCAACTGTACTTGGATAACCTATACTGGGAGCAATTGTACCTTTCTATAATGGGGCAACTGTACCTGTTTAGCCTATACGGGGGTAACTATATCTAGCTATCTATACTGGGGGCAACTGTACCTGGCTAACCTATACTGGGGCAACTGTACCTGTCTAACCTATACTGGGGGCAACTGTACCTGGCTAACCTATACTGGGTTAACTATACCTAGTTATCTATACTGGGGGCAACTGTACCTGGCTAAATTATACTGGGAGCAATTGTACCTTTCTAACCTAAACTGGGGGCAACTGTACCTGGCTAACCTACACTGGGGGCAACTGTACCTGGCTATCCTATACTAGGGGCAACTGTACCTAGATGTCTATACTGGGGGCAACTGTACCTGGCTAACCTATACTGGGAGCAATTGTACCTTTCTAACCTAAACTAGGCAACTGTACCTGACTAACCTATACTGGGGGCAACTGTACCTGGCTAACCTATACTGGGGGCAACTATACCTAGCTATCTATAATGGGAGCAACTATACCTGGATAACCTATACGGGGCAACTGTACCTGGATAACCTATACTGGGAGCAATTGTACCTTTCTAACCTATACTGGGGGCAACTGTACCTGGCTAACCTATACTGGGGCAACTGTACCTGTCTAACCTATACTGGGGCAACTGTACCTGGCTAACCTATACTGGGTTAACTATACCTAGTTATCTATACTGGGGGCAACTGTACCTGGCTAAATTATACTGGGAGCAATTGTACCTTTCTAACCTAAACTGGGGGCAACTGTACCTGGCTAACCTACACTGGGGGCAACTGTACCTGGCTATCCTATACTAGGGGCAACTGTACCTAGCTGTCTATACTGGGGTTAACTATATCTAGATATCTATACTGGGGCAACTGTACCTGGCTAACCTATACTGGGAGCAATTGTACCTTTCTAACCTAAACTAGGCAACTGTACCTGACTAACCTATACTGGGGGCAACTGTACCTGGCTAACCTATACTGGGGGCAACTATACCTAGCTATCTATAATGGGAGCAACTATACCTGGATAACCTATACGGGGCAACTGTACCTGGATAACCTATACTGGGAGCAATTGTACCTTTCTAACCTATACTGGGGGCAACTGTACCTGGCTAATGTATACTGGGAGCAATTGAACCTTTCTAACCTATACTGGGGGCAACTGTACCTGGCTAACCTATAGTGGGGGCAACTGTACCTAGCTATCTATACTGGGGGCAACTGTACTTCGCTAACCTATTCTAGGGGCAACAGTACCTGGCTAACCTATACTGGGGGCAACTATACCTAGCTATCTATACTGGGGGCAACTGTACCAACTCCCTTGGTGCTAGTTAGTCCTCAGATCAGCGGTGCAATGGAGGAGAGCGGCTCCATAGCAGCGCGCATACTGAAAGTACTTACTTCCGGTATATGCACCATTGCCAGCGGAACTGCTCTCCTCTCTTCACTGCGGTACTGATCTGAGGTCTGTCTAGTAGCCAGGGGGATCCAGGGTCTTCCTAAGGAGGGGGAAGGGGACAGGCCAACTTCCTACTGGGGCCCCCCTACGTGGCTAACTTATACTCTGAGCAACTATACCTAGCTACCTTTACTGGGGGCAACTGTACCTAGCTATCTATACTGGGGGCAACTGTGCCTAGCTAACCTATACTGGGGGACAATTGTGCCTGGCTGAGCTATACTGGGGCAACTGTACCTGTCTAACCTATACTGGGGGTAACTATATCTAGCTATCTATACTGGGAGCAACTGCACCTGGATAACCTATACTGGGGCAACAGTACCTGGATAACCTATACTGGGAGCAATTGTACCTTTCTAACCTATACTGGGGGCAACTGTACCTGGGTAACCTATACTTGGGGCAACTGTACGTAGCTATCTATACCGGTGGCAACTGTACCTGGCTAACCTATACTAGGGGCAATTGTACCTGACTAACGTACACTAGGGGCAACTGTACCTGGATAACCTATACTGGGCAACTGTACTTGGATAACCTATACTGGGAGCAATTGTACCTTTCTATGATGGGGCAACTGTACCTGTTTAACCTATATGGGGGTAACTATATCTAGCTATCTATACTGGGGGCAACTGTACCTGGCTAACCTATACTGGGGCAACTGTACCTGTCTAACCTATACTGGGGGCAACTGTACCTGGCTAACCTATACTGGGTTAACTATACCTAGTTATCTATACTGGAGGCAACTGTACCTGGCTAAATTATACTGTGAGCAATTGTACCTTTCTAACCTAAACTGGGGGCAACTGTACCTGGCTAACCTACACTGGGGGCAACTGTACCTGGCTATCCTATACTAGGGGCAACTGTACCTAGATGTCTATACTGGGGTTAACTATACCTAGATATCTATACTGGGGGCAACTGTACCTGGCTAACCTATACTGGGAGCAATTGTACCTTTCTAACCTAAACTAGGCAACTGTACCTGACTAACCTATACTGGGGGCAAGTGTACCTGGCTAACCTATACTGGGGGCAACTATACCTAGCTATCTATAATGGGAGCAACTATACCTGGATAACCTATACGGGGCAACTGTACCTGGATAACCTATACTGGGAGCAATTGTACCTTTCTAACCTATACTGGGGGCAACTGTACCTGGCTAATGTATACTGGGAGCTATTGAACCTTTCTAACCTATACTGGGGGCAACTGTACCTGGCTAACCTATAGTGAGGGCAACTGTGCCTAGCTATCTATACTGGGGGCAACTGTACTTAGCTAACCTATTCTAGGGTCAACAGTAACTGGCTAACCTATACTGGGGGCAACTATACCTAGCTATCTATACTGGGGGCAACTGTACCTGGCTAATCTATACTGGGAGTAGCTGTACCTGGCTAACCTATACTGGAGGCAACTATATATGGCTAACCTATACTGGGGGCAACTCTACCTGACTACCTATACTAAAGGCAACTATGCCTGGCTACCTATACTGAGGACACCTATACATGGGGTACCTATAACTGGCTTCCTATACTGAGGGCACCTATACTTGGCTACCTATACTGAGGGGCACCTATATCTGGATATCTATACTGAGGGTACCTATACCAGGCTATCTATACTGTGGACACCTATACTTGGCTACCTATAACTGGCGTCCTATACTGGGGGTGGGTGGCGTCACCTATACCTAGTTACCTATACTGAAGGCACCTATACCTAGCTACCTATACTGAAGGCACCTATACCTGACTACCTATACTAAAGGCACTTTACCTAGCTAACCTATACTGGGAGCACTTATACCTAGCTAACCTATACTGAAGGCACCTATTACTAGCTACATATACCGGGGGAACCTATACCTGGCTACCTAATTACCACGTGTAGGGAAACTCAGACTAAGAGGAAGGTAGAGGAGATCTAGTTACTGCAGATGGAGTGCATCAGGGACCCAAAGCTGGAAGAGGACGCCCCTGCACTACTGCTGCACTGATCTGTGGGTTTGTGAAACCGAGGTGACAGCGAGGTAAGCAAGGGACGAGGTTTCTATCTACTTCACGGGAACAATTTACCACTCATCCAGTCCATGCTTCTTGCTCATGTGGGGATAACTTGTGTTAATCCCAAAAATGTGTTAGGCAAATGGATCAGCTTAACCACTTGCCGACCGCACGCTTATACCGTGCGTCGGCAAAGTGGCAGCTGCAGGACCAGCGACGCAGTTCTGCGTCGCCAGCTGCAGGCTGATTAATCAGGAAGCAGCCGCTCGCGCGAGCGGCTGCTTCCTGTCAATTCACGGCGGGGGGCTCCTTGAATAGCCTGCGGGCCGCCGATGACGGCTCGCAGGCTAAATGTAAACACAAGCGGAAATAATCCGCTTTGTTTACATTGTACGGCGCTGCTGCGCAGCAGCGCCGTAAGGCAGATCGGCGATCCCCGACCAATCAGCGGCCGGGGATCGCCGCCATGTGACAGGGGACGTCCTGTCACTGGCTGCACAGGATAGATAGCGTCCTGTGCAGCCCAGATCACCGGGGGGAGAGGTAGGAGAGGGAGGGGGGTAAATGCCGCCGCGGAGGGGGGCTTTGAGGTGCCCCCCGCCGCAACTAGCCTGCACGCAGGAGTGATCAGACCCCCCCTGCACATCATCCCCATAGGAGGGAAAAAAGGGGGGTGATCTGATCGCTCTGCGTGCCAGCTGATCTGTGCTGGGGGCTGCAGAGCCCACCCAGCACAGATCACAACAAACAGCGCTGGTCCTTAAGGGGGGGTAAAGGGTGGGTCCTCAAGTGGTTAATATACAGTATGTATACAATTCTGTTCCTTTAAGCTGTGTTGAGAGGTGATTTAAAGTGACTCTGAAGCGAAGAAACACATGATATAATGAATTGTATGTATACTACTGATAAGAACATTAGTAGCAAAGAAAATAGTGTCATATTTTTATTTTCAGTTATATAGTTTTTTTTTTTTTTTATAAGATTGCATCATTCTATCATATTTGCAGTACGAAACTAGACTCTGTATTTTATGACAGGAATACACTATGAGTTTTTTTGCTAGATAGATGGCTTGATAGATAATTTCTGACACGTCTGATCTGATTTGGATCGTTTTTCTGATCAATTTTGTCATTGAAGTGAATCGATCAGAAAAATGATCGGAAAATCGATCAGAAAAACGATCGGACAGTAAATCTGCCAAAAAAACTTATTGTGTATTCCAAGCATATAACTATAAAACAGAGCAGAGCTAATGACTCTTTGAACTTTCCTGCAGTAAAACCTTAAACAAACAAACAGTGAGAGACAGGTTGGGATAAGTACTTCAGTAAATAGGACTGTATTTGACCCAGTTGGGTCAAAGAGCTCATAGAAGCTCTTTTGCAAAGATAACAACTGAAGTTTCTTAGCTCTTCCTGAGCTGGAAAACAATATGAGACTATTTTCTTTGCTTGTAATGTTCTATTTCTTAGCTGTACTATACATAAAATTCATTATGTCATAAGTTTTTCTCTTCAGGTTTGCTTTAACTTGTTGCCAACCGGCTAGCGCCAATGGGCGTGGCTGCGGCGGCAGCCCCAGGACTACCTAACGCCAATTAGCGTCAAGTCCTGGGGCTCTGTTTTGCAGGAGATCTCCTGGTACTTATCCGTTAGCCGGGCGCATCCTCTAGGTGGCGACAAAACTCCACCAGAGTTACATCTTTTCCTACTATCCATGTCGGCCTGGAGGAGGAATAGTAATTAGCGCCACCTGCCGGATGCGCCCGGCTAACGGATAAGTATCGATCTCCTACTCCGAGGCGGAGCTCCGCCCCCTCTTCAGTCTTCGAGCGGCTATTGCCGCTCGGGAGACCGTTAGACGGCGCCGTCTTCACATATAGTACAGCGCTGCAGTCAGCAGCAGCGCTTTTACTGGGGACAGCCATGTGACACGGCTGTCCCCCTGGAGGACAACAGAGCGATCGGCTCTCATAGGCAGAAGCCTATGACAGCCGATCACAGGATTGGCTGGCTGCAGGGAGGGAGGCAGGGAGGGGAATATGAGAAAAAAAAAGGTACAGTTTGTTTAAAAAAGTGACAGATAAATATTTATTAAAAAAACAAACAAACACCTGGGGGGGCGATCAGACCCCACCGACAGAGTGCTCTGTTGGTGGGGGGAAAGGGGGGGAGGGAATCACTCTTGTGCTGTGTTGTGCGGCCCTGCAGCTTGGCCTTAAAGCTGCAGTGGCCATTTTAGTTAACGTTGTTAGGATTCCTCCTGTGGCATGTTCTGTCCATTGCAGGTGGAGCCGTAAATGGACAGTTGCGGCTTGTCAGTCTGCATTCGGTTATGCATTTGCAGTGAGTCACATTTGCAATTGCTTTGCAGTTCTGGGCAGCTTGGGATGCTGTTATGAATTCAAACATTGTCTGTTGCTGCTGAGTTGCAGTTACTTTCATGCAGGTTGCATAGTTTTGTCTGCCTTTTCTGGCTGTCAGCTTGTGACTGATTACCATTCACTTGTGTGGAGATTTGCATCTCTGCTCTCATTGGATGACCTCAGTATAAAGGTTTGCTTCCTGCAAGCGTGCTCCGCCCGTCATAGTTTCAGCTCTGTGTAGGCTGTTACTGGGTCCCTTGATATTGTAAAAAATATCCCTTGTCTCAGTTCAGTTTTTCCTGTGGAGCTACGTTATATATTTCCCACGGGGACATATATACGTACTCCTTCTAGTATAGAGATTCTGTATTGCCTAGTCTTGTTCGCTGTATTGCTCCTGATCCTAGCCAGTGTTCCTTGCTTATGTTATATATCGGTTCATTGCCGATATATACATATGTTAGTCAGTCGTTTGTAGTTTCATTGATAGCTGTAAATTGTAATACGCTAGGAAATCATATCTATTGTATATTTGTCTATGTATTACATTTGCCTGCCTTTTGATTCTGCTATTTCCTGACTATTCTGTCCTGTCCTTGCGAGATAGCCATTGCTGTGGTTGCTATTGGCTACCTCACTCTTGTCTTTGTGAATGCTTGCTGTCACTGAGATAGTGACTAGATTAGCATGCATTCATTCTGTCATCCTCTTTCCTCCTAGTCCTGTCCTTGCAGGTAGCCATTGCTCTGGTTGCTATTGGCTACCTCATTCCAGTCTGTCTTGTATCTGTCTGAATGTTTGCTAACGCAAGAGCAGCGCAACATCGCACTGTGCTGCCATTGCCTCTTATCAGAAGCCCAGAGCTGCAGTTGCTCTGGGCAGCCTGTGTAGCCTCTTCCATAATTCAGCTCTCAGCCTTGTTGTGCTGGCTGGTCAGAAAGTATGACCCCCCAGCGTTACAATTGTCCTGATCTTTAGGGGGTTTACCACTGTGGTCCTTAAGTGGTTAAGTCATGCAGCTAATGTCATGCTTTTGCTATAGCAAAAACTCATAAGGGTTTTAAAATGTCTATAGTGACTCCACCCCCATTTAAGGGTTTTAGACTTACTGCATTTTTCGGACTATAAGACGCTCCTTACCATAAGATGCACCTAGGTTAGAGGACAAAAACCAGGGGAAAAAAATATATACTAAACCTGCTGCATCCAGGGTGAAGGGGCATCTTGTGGATTTTGTCCCCTTGTACCTCTTGTGTCTCCCTGTGTCCTCCTCTGTCCCCATGTGTCTGCCTCTGTCCTCCTTGTGTCCTACTCTATGCCCCTTTGTGTCCCCCTTGTATCCTCCTCTATGTCACTTTGTATCCTCCTGTGTCCTCCATTTGTCCCCGTGTCCTCCTCTATGCCCATGTGTCCGCCTCTGTCCTCCTTATGTCCTACTCTATAGGACCCCTTATTTCATAGCAGCTTCATAATTCTTGCAATCATTGAACGTGTGAAATTTCTGCATAGTTTCTGCTTGAGTTTCTTTGAAAGATGTCAGAATAGCCTCCCAAACTTGGTGTTTGGATGTAAACTGCCTTCACCCTCATAGATCTTTTGCTTGAGGATGTTCCAAAGGTTCTCAGTATGACTGAGGTCAGGAGAGGATGGGCGTTATACTATGAGTTTCTCGCCTTTTATGCCAAAGGCAGTTAATGATGCAGAGGTATTCCTTGCAGCATGAACTGGTGCATTGTCATGCATGAAGATGATTTTGTCACCCAAAGCACAGGTCTTCTTTTTGTGCCATGGAAGAAAGTGGTCCGTCAGACACGCCAGATACTTTTCAGAGGTCATTTTCATACCTTCAGGGATCCTAAAAGGGCCGAACAGCTCTCTTCCCATGATTCCAGCACAAAAGATTACTCCGCCACCTCCTTGCTGACGTTGCAGCCTTGTTGGGACATGGTGACCATCCACCACTCCATCCTTTTGGACCATCCAGGGTTGCATAACACTCAACAGTAAATAAGAGTGTTTGAAAATGTGTTGTCATGTAGTTCTGGGCCCACTGCAGCCATTTCTGCTTGTGTGCATTGGTTATGGGTGGCTGAATAGAAGGTTTATGCATAACTGCAATCCTCTTGAGGATCCTGAACCCTGATGCTTGTGGGACTCCAAAGGCACTAGCAGCTTCAAATACCTGTTTGCTGCTCTATAATGGCATTTTAGAACCTCCAATGTATTTCTCTAGCAGAAACCTTCCTCATTTTGCCTTTATCTGCACAAACCTGTGTGTGCTCTGAGTCAGTTAAAAATCTTTCAACTGTATGATGATCACGCTTAAAGAGAATCTGTACTCTAATATTCTTACAATAAAAAGCATACCATTTTATTCCTTATGTTCTCCTGTGCCCCTCTGTGCTGTTTCTGCCACTCCCTGCTGCAATCCTGGCTTGTAATTAACAGTTTTAGGCAGTGTTTACAAACAAAAGACTGGCTTCTAACCAGAGTATCATAGGCTGAGAATTAGCTTACTGTGTGACTCGTGCAGAGCTTGGAGGGGGTGTGTAAAGCTTCTGCCAATGACAAGCAGTGCTGCACATTCCACATATTCCAGCCTCAGCCCAACAGACACGACAGAGGAAAGGAGATAAGATTTATTACAGAGACAGTGCAAGTAGGAAAGGCTGCAGTAAGACAGACCACATTAGAACAGGCATAGGAACCTATAGGATAGAAAAAATAAGGCTCAAAATTTTGTTACAGAGTCTCTTTAAGTTTTTATGAAATATCTGAGGTTTTCCCACCTTGTCCAAGGAATTCAACTATTTCACACTTTTCGGCAACAGAGAGATCATGTTTCTTTCTCATATTGCTTGAAAATGGTGGTCTTCGTAATAATTCGGAACACCATTTTTTTTAGCAGTTTTTCCTTTAACCACCTTAGTGGTATGAGCTCGTCCATGACCGCCGCGGTGGATTGCTCAGGCCCGGGTGGGTCGATTTTAATAATTTTTTTAAAAAACACGCAGCTAGCACTTTGTAACCGCCGATGCGCCGCTACCCTCCGCAAAAGAGGGCCCCCCCCCTGCAGACCCCTTGCGCAGCCTGGCCAATCATTCCGATTGTTTCCTGGGAATCCCTCCCACCCCTCCGATAAAATATATAGATAGATATAAAAAAAAATTGAAAAACACCCACCCGCGGCCATGTGCCGCAAATAAACGTAACGCCAGGGTGGTTAACCTCCTTAGCGGTATGGACGAGCTCAGCTCGTCCATTACCGCCAGAGGGCGCCGCTCAGGCCCCGCTGGGCCGATTTTCACAATTTTTTTTTCAAAAACGCAGCAAGCACTTTGCTTGCTGCGTGTTGATCACGCTCGTCGCCGCTCGCCGCCGATGCGTCGCTATCCGCCGCGTTCAGAATGGGATTTCCTTATGGGGTGAGTGCGCCGGCGGCGATCGGAGGGGTGGGAGGGATAGCGCAGGGAGGGGGGCATCATGTAGCTAGCGCTAGGCTAGCTACATGATACGTTGAAATTAAAAAAAACAAAAACACTGCTGCGCATGCACCCTGGTGCTCTTAATAGAATGCCAGGGTGGTTAATAGGGCTCACCTGGCAAACTAGTTAACAGAGGTGTCTGAGATTGATTTCGGTGATAAAAAGAGCCCTGAGACACAATACCATCCATGAGTTTCATTGGAAAACAAAATATTTAATCCTTATGACATTTAAGTAAAGTTTGCATAATAGTTTGGGACGCGGTGTACGTGGAGAGTCACAGTGTAGCTTGTTTCAGTAATGTGTATTAGAGTAGATTTGGAATTTTTTTGTTTGTAATCACACACTGACAATTATGTATCTGGTTTATTTTTTAAGCCTATAATAGATGAATTTATACAAGCAAAGATTTTTATATTCCTGGTCCCCAACTTGAATCTTGCCAGCCTACATGATGATGGCCATTGGGTACGATCTTAATACTCCCGTTAAGCTTGTTGGATGAAAAGTTTTGTGACTTTTTAATACATGACAAAAATATCTCTGTATTAACATTATTATGGTATGCATTGTGCCTTTTCTCTTTCATTATTATTATTTTTTTCTAATGATAAAAATTGCCATGTAGTCAGTAACTGCCTCCGTATATGGCAGTAAGGCTGTATTGAGACCCCAAAGGACTTAAATAGTGGGCGACTTTTGTATTCCTTTCCTTTGCCCTTGTGATCACTGTATGGCCTCAATATTGGAGCAGAGGCCATGCAATGATGTCATCAGGAAGCAGGGGCGTAGCAATTGGGGTTGCAGAGGTTGCAACCGCATCAGGGCCCTTGGCCCAGAGGGGCCCTAAAGGGCCCTCCCTGAACTGCAGTATTATCTCTCTATTGGTCCTGTGCTCATAATAATCACTTCTATAGAGATATTGAATAGTGGTAATCATTAATAAACTGCGCCTCATCCCCTTCTTGCACCTCTGACACTGTAGTTGCCATTGGCAGGTTTTGGTGCGCCGTATCAATTGTTATGTATAGAGTGCTTGGGGGGCCCCATTGTAAAACTTGCATTAGGGCCCACAGCTCCTTAGCTACGCCACTGTCAGGGAGCTAGAAAAAGGCATGGCCAATAATGGAGTGTTTACAATGCATTTGTGGGCGTAAGCTTAGTGTGACGGTTGTGGTGTGCGTGTCCAGCTGCCGGAACGTCTGTGCATACTTAAAGAGGAACTCCAGTGAAAATAATGTAATAAAAAAGTGCTTAGTTTTTACAATAATTATGTATAAATGATTTAGTCAGTGTTTGCTCTCTGTAAAATCTTTCCTCTCCCTGATTTACATTCAGACATTTATCCCATGGTCACATTTTTACTGCTGGCAGGTTATGTCACTGGAAAGAGATGCTGCTTGTTTTTTTGGCAGTTGGAAACAGCTGTTATTTCCCACAATGCAACAAGACTCCCATAGTTTGATATCAGGACCTCAGAACTGTGAGGCGCTGACATCACACTTTGAGAGGGATTTCACCACAAAATCAGCCATACAGAGCCCCCTGATGATCCGTTTGAGAAGAGAAAAAGATTTCTCATAAGAAAGGAGGTATCAGCTACTGATTGGGATGAAGTTCAATTCTAGTTTATGGTTTTTCTTTATGTATGAACTGATCCACCTGTGTGGGCAGTGCAGTTGTGGGCGGTAGCTTAGTGTGGGTGGAAGCTTTGTGCAGTGGGGGCTTAGTGTGAGCAGTGCAGTTGTGGGCAGCAGCTAAGTGCGGCGGTTGTGGTTTGCATTGCTTTTGAAAATCATAGGTTTCCTGGTTACCACTGATGTTTATGTAAGTTGATGGGGCTCTGCTCCCAGATAACATAGATACAATATAGTAAAAGCAACAAGTGGTTAAAGTGCTTTTTCTAAAATCCGGTTTAGAAATTTGGTTTATTTAGACTAAGTTCAGACTTTTGCTGGTAACACAGAAAATGCTTAATCAGTGGTGGGAACAGCAGCCTTTGGCACAGAAGGCAAAGGGCTTGTATTAGGAAAAAGAAAAAAAAGGCATTCGGAAATTACACTTATCCTCCTGCATGCCATAATTCCATTGCAAATTAATAGGATTATGTGTGAGCTCCAGCTTAGTGCTCTTTGCTAAATCTGCATAATACTCTTTTGTATAAATAAATGGATTTCACAATTCATTATTTTAGGGCATGCTGTACTGTATAGTAGCAAGCCATTTGGCAGAAACCCATCCTTTATTTAAAAGCACCAGAGCCAACTGGACAAATTTGGCATTACTGAAGAATCTGCATAGGAGACAAGGTGAGCAATAGAGATGACCTGAACCTCCGATTTTCGGTTCGTGAACCGCGTACACGAACGTCTGCAAACGTTCGCGAATATGCGTACTTTCGCAAACTGCAATAGACTTCAATGGGGAGGCGAACTTTCAAAACTAGAAACATGTATGCTGGCCACAAAAGTGATGGAAAAGATGTTTCAAGGGATCTAACACCTGGAGGGGGCATGGCGGAGTGGGATACATGCCAAAGGTCCTCGGGAAAAATCAGGATTTGATGCACAGCAGCGTTTTAAGGGCAGAAATCACATTGCATGTTAAATTGGAGGCCTAAAGTGCTTTAAAACATCTTGCATGTGTATACATCAATCAGGGAGTGTAATTCGTATACTGCTTCACACTCACGCACCAAACTCACTGTGTAACACATCACAAACAGCTGTTTGTGTAGTGACGGTCATGCTGGACTGGTGCGCACCATGGCCAGAGTGCAGGCCATGGTGGTTTTCAAGCCCATATGGTTGGGCTGAGATAGCTGAATGACAGAACAACAGTGACTGAGTGTCCAGCTGATAGAATTTTGTCTGTCCACAATGAAGCAACAACCTTATTATCTTCTTGGGTCAGGTGTGCCTCCCAACCCCAACACACTCATATAGCCGTCGGTCATTGCTTCATTGTGATACGCAAGGCCCTTCATCGCGGCAAGGTAATGATCACGAAGGGGAATTGACACATGTACATGCCTTTTGTTTTGTTGTTGCAGCCGCAGTGCAGCCAGAAAAATAAGCTGCTAGCAGCGGCCTTAAAAATTCAGGAATCCGTCTGGAGTCCTGGTGGACCCTGTTGGTGGTGGCAGTCAAGCGGCCTGCAAGCAGAGATGCTCTGTGGGGACCGACTTAGTCTTGGGGCAGGCAGCCAGTCACACGGCGTGCAGGCAGAGATGCTGTGTGCGGGTACTGACTTAGTCTTCGAGCGGGCAGTAACCCTCTGGGATCCATGCCTTATTCATTTTGATAAAGGTGAGGTACTAAACACTTTTGTGACCTAGGCGACATCTCTTCTCAGTGACAATGCCTCCAGCTGCGCTGAAGGTCCTTTCTGACTGGACGCTTGAGGCAGGGCAAGACAGAAGTTGGATGGCAAATTGGGACAGCTCTGGCCACAGGTCAAGCCTGCGCACCCAGTAGTCCAAGGGTTCATCGCTTCTCACAGTGTCTACATCTACACTTAAGGCCAGGTAGTCGGCTACCTGCCGGTCGAGGCATTGGTGGAGGGTGGATCCGGAAGCGCTAAGGCGATGCGTTGGACTAAAGAATGTCCGCATGTCCGACATCACCATGAGATCTCTGCGTGGACATGGGAGGAGGAGGATTACTGGCAGTGGCACCTTTATTCTGTTGTGCTGTGACATCACAATTAAACGCACTGTAAAGCATAGTTACCAGCTTGTTCTGCATGTGCAGCATCCTTTCTGCCTTCAGGTGAGTTGGTAACATGTCCGCCACTTTGTGCCTATACCGAGGGTCTAGTAGCGTGGCCACCAAGTACAGCTCATTCCCCTTGAGTTTTTTTATACGGGGGTCCCTCAACAGTCCTTTGACTGTAATTGTAGAGATACTGTTTGATGGCTTTCTCCTGTTGTAGAGAGGCGGTCGAACATCAGGAGGGTGGAATTCCAGCGAGTCGGGCTATCGCAAATCAAGCACCTCACCGGCAAGTTGTTTCTCCGCTGAATATCGGCCAAGCTTGTCATGGCCGAGTAAGACCACCTGAAATGCCCACACAACTTCCTGGCCTGCTTTAGGACGTCCTGGAAGCCTGGGTACTTGGACACAAATCTCTGGATTATGAGCACATGTGCCATGCAGGGTACATGTGTCAACATTCCAAAATTCAAAGCCGAAATGAGATTGCTGCCATTGTCACACACCACGTTGCCGATCTCCAGCTGGTGTGGGGTCAGCCACTGATCCACCTGTTTGTTAAGAGCAGCCAGGAGAGCTGTTCCAGTGTTACTCTCTGCTTTGAGGCAAGACATGTCTAAGATGGCGTGACACCGTCGTACCTGGCATGCAGCATAGGCCCTGGGGAGCTTGGGCTGTGTAGCTGGAGAAGAGATCGCAGCACCAGTAGAGTTGCGCTGCTACTCAGCCAAAGAGGAGGATTACAGCTAAGAGGATGTAGCAGGAGGAGTAGGAGGAGAAGGAGAGGAGGTGGCAGCAGGCCTGCCTCCAAGCCGTGGAAGTGTCACAAGTTGGTCCGCTGCACAGCCACGTACTCCCTGCTTGCCATCGGTCACTAGGTTGACCCAATGGGCTGTGTAAGTAATGAACCTGCCCTGACCGTGCTTTGCAGACCAGTCATCCTTGGTCAGATGGACCCTTGACCCAACGCTGTGTGCCAGAGATGACACCACTGGTATCATAACAGCTGGCGAGCTAACAGTTCCGCCAAGCCAGCTGTGAGACGCCGGGCAAGGGGGTGACTGGCAGACATTAGCTTCTTCCGCTCAAAGATTTCCCTCACGGACACCTGGCTGCTGCTGTGGGAAGAGAAACAGGAGCTACTCAAGGTGAGAGGCGGAGTGGAAGAGGTTGGCTGTGATTGTGAAGGTGCAAGGGAGAAAGCGGCTGAAGAAGATGATGCACCTGAAGGAGGAAGAGGAGAAGGAGGGTGGCTTTGCTTTTGTGTGCTGCTTTTGCTCAGGTGGTCTTCCCATTGCAGTTTGTGCCTTTTCTGCATGTGTCTTTTGTAAGGCAGTTGTCCCTACGTGGGTGTTGGCCTTTCCACGGCTCAATTTTTGGTGGCAGAGAGTACAGATGGCATTGCTCTAAAAAATGTCCACACCGCTGAGCCACCCTGGGGGGTCGGTACTATGGTGGCCTCAGCAGCTGACGTTGAAGGGTATGTTGGCTGGCTGTCCATAGGTGGCGATACATGGCACCGGACACTGCCACCAGCTGTTTCTGACGGCGAGCTCCCCCTGCTTCTTTCAGCAACTTGTCTCCTCCTACTCCTCTCTGACTCCCCCTCTGAACTGTCCTCCTGTTCATCTCCTCTATTGGGAACCCAAGTGGCATCCGTATCATCATAATCATCCTCCCCAGCTTCGCTTGTATCAAACACCTCTAAAACTGCACCAACAGCAGGTACTTCATCATCCTCCTCCTCACACGTTAGTGTCGCCTAACTCAGACATATGAGGTGGTGTAACTTGCTTAGCGCCTTCATCTTGTTGTAACAATAATGGCTGTGAATCAGTGATTTCCCCACCAAATAACTCCTGCGAAGTGTCAAATGTAGCGGATGTGGTACTTGGAGTAGCGCTGGTGGCTGCGAAAGATGAGGTGGTCTGTGTTAAATAGTCAACCACGTGCCTTCTTCTGAGCACTGTACTTTGGGCCAGGGCCGCACAAAATCACGTCAGCACGACCTCGAACAGACCTGCCGGGTGGTCTGCCTCTGGGTCTGCCTCTGGCTCTTCCTCTGTCTGTTGTTTTGTCCATATCGGGGGAGATGAAGTGAAAAGTATGCACTGACTTGACTAATACAATGTGCAGTCACACAGATGCAGTGAAAGGTATGCAGTGACTGGTATTACAATACAATGTGCAGCTGTCACACAGGTGCAGTTAACAGGTATGCACGGACTGGTATACTAAACAGCGTGCGGTCACACGGGTGCAGTGAACAGGTATGCAGGGATTGGTATTACAAATGTGCAGCTGTCACACACAGGTACCGTGAACAGGTGACTGGTGGTATATTACAATGCTTGCGCTCACGTAGGTGCATTGAACAGGTTACAGATATGCACTGCAGTGATTGGTATTACAAATGTGCAGCTGCCTGTCACACACACAGGTACCGTGAACAGGTGCAGTGACTGGTGGTATTAACAATGCGTGCGCTCACGTAGGTAGGTAAGTGCACTGAACAGTGAACAGGTGCAGTGATTGGGATTACAAATGTGCAGCTGCCTGTCACACACACACACAGGTACCGTGAACAGGTGCAATGACAGGTGGTATTAATAATACGTGCGCTCATGTAGGTATAGGTAGGTGCACTGAACAGTGAACAGGTGCAGTGATTGGGATTACAAATGTGCAGCTGCCTGTCACACACACAGGTAGTCACTCACTGAATGTACTGGGCCTGGCAGTGGCACAGTAGGAATTACCACCAAGGGGCCAAAGGCCAGCTGCAACTGACTGACAGGGCTGTATATTAGCTCTCAAAAGAGCTGTTGAGGGGTGCTTTTTTAGCAATAAAAATTAGCAAGGAGCAAGCTAACAAGCCTACAAGAGCCTAACTAAGCTTTCCCTATAGCTCTCTCTGCAGCAGCTCTACCTTCTCTAATTACTGCAGGCACACGAGTGAGTCCAATGCCTGACACTGCCTGCCTTTTAAAAGGGGGGGGGGGGCTCCAGGAGGGAGTGTAGCCTGATTGGCTACAATGTGCCTGCCGACAATGATGCACTATGGGGGCAAATCGAACTTCCGGTAAAGTTTGCGGTCCTCCGCGAACCCTGGAAGTTTGCCGGTTCCCGTTTACCGGTGAACCGTTCGGGCCATCCTAAATGAGCAATTATTACACCCTCTTATGAAGAATTCTTCCTTGATGCAATGGGGTGCAGCTCCACGCTGCACCCCATTGCATCAAGGAAGAATTCTTCATAAGAATACAGCATTAGCCCCACAGGTGGGCGCTACTTCCGGATGCAGATTTATTTCACAAATGTTAATAATTAAGACAGAAGGATATATTCTTTCTGGATATTTCATTTATATTAGATTATTTACAGGTCTGCTTTAGCTGTGAACTATTAGTAATCCATAACACTATTATAAAGCAACCCGGGGAACTCAGCAGGTGGAATCTGCTGCTCTAATCAGTTTACAGCCTTAGCTGCCAGTCTGCTCCACAGAAGTATTAAATACATTCCATTGACTTGGCTTACATAACTGTGAATGCCAGCCAGTCCCCTTTTCCATTCCCAGACAGTGCAGCATATGTTTATTACTCCTGATTGTGATGTTGACACCAGGCTTGCTGTTTTTTGACATGTAAATAATTTCCAAGTTCATAAATTATTCTGCTTTGTTGAGCAATGCATGTGTGTTATATGTATTTAGTCCTTTAAAGTTTATATAGGCCTTTCACAGTAAAGGGAACCTTAAGAGAGGAATATGGAAGCTGCCATCTTCCCTTATAATCAATGCCAGTTGCCTGGCTATAAGGCCTCTTTCACACTACATGCGATTCCGATTTGCGATTATGATGCAATTTTACATGCAATTCCAATTTGCAATTTTGAATCGGTACTGCATGCTGCGTTTTTTCTACAGTTTTCTTTTTGTTTTGATAGCATCCAGGGAAAATGTGAATCACAAATTGGATTTGCAGTGTGCAGGAGTAGTGATGGGATCACAAGTAGATAACTACCTGAATTTGTGATTTTAATGAGGCTTAATTGCCTTAGCTGAGCGCATGGGAGACAGGGGGTTACTTACCCATAAGTCTGTCGGCTTCTATGTGTACCAAACGTCTTGCACGCGCTCCAAGACTCACTACCGCGCAGTTCCTCCTTTTGGCTTGAAGGAGGAAGTGCACGGTAATGAGTCCTAGAACGCGTTCCATAGGAGACGTGCAGACGTTTGGTATGAATAGAAGCCGACAGACTTATGGGTAAGTAACCCCCATCTACCATGCGCTCAGCTGAGGCAATTAAGCCTCATTAGAATCACAAATTGATGGGCGGATCAGTCAAAACCAGCCTTATCAGTCTACCAACAGACTGTACATACGGGGAAACTGTTGTCAGAACTGCTGCCTGGCGAGAGGGTCTGACGACCCGTAGTTTGAAGAAATCAGGCGTGTGTACGCACCTTTAGGCAGATCAAAGCTCGCAGTTGTTGCGATAAGATATTTGATTTCTACTTGTCCAATACCTATTGGTACAACGTGATACAAAGTAGCAGAACAGGTAAACAATCAATATTTGAAAGATATTGATCTTTTACCTGATCTGCCACAAATTGTATGGATAGTCTTAACCTTGAGCTACTAACAGATTTCAACCTCAGAACAAGATAGCTGAATAATACAGGCACTCACAGATACTCAAGTGGATCCTTAGAGACAAATACTGTCATAGGTGCTTACTCCACAAAGGAGTATACACAATTCCATCAAGACCTCAGCACTGTAGCAATACTCCACACTCAGTACACAGTTGTTTTTTGCAGCTGCTCAGTGCTCAAAAAAACACACAGGTGGCTACAACCACAGACAATCAAGATGGTATTAGATGCTATATTCCACTGTAAGACTTGTACACTCTCCAAATACGATTGGTTTCGGCCTCCCATCATGGGTGCTGTAGTGTAAGCAAAATGTGAAATATTTTGCTTATTCTAATGCACCCCTGACAATGGCGGAAGGCTGAATCCGCTTTGGTTGGGGTCGCCACCTGTAAGTTTTGTTGTGTGCTGGGTGGCTGCAGGAGTGTGGGACTGAGGTTATTGCTACAGCACTGAGGTCTTGTTAGAATTTTGAGATTTCAACCTTACTTTAAATGGAATAATCCCCCCTGGTGTTCAGGGCTCCACTCAGAATCTGGTCACGGCTGTCTCTGTCACTGACTTGAGAGCCACAGATTTCCCCAACAGCTACCTGGCAGGATGCAAACTCATTCAATATAGTGTTCAAACCTTGCCTTCCTTGGCATCCACAAAAAGGAATGATCTTTTTTAAAGTTTTTCTTTGCTAGTTAGCACATACACAGCCCATTAACTATTAGTGAAGCTTGGTTTAATAAATTGTTGGTCAAATCTGGAAGATATAAGTCTGGCCTTAGATGACTGAATCTTACTAACTGTAGATTGGCAGAAACTAAACTTTGAGGTGCGGTTACTCTTCGGGTAATTGTGCTGTTTGCTATCATACTTGCTACTCCAGTAATGTTGCTTTGCTTCCCCTATAAAAGGGGCATCTGGTGTAACTGAATTTCTCGTGCCTCAGATTTACAACTTTAGACTCTTATTTTTATTGGATTGGGTTATCTGTGGCTGTTTATGAGCTTCCTCTATAAATGCACCTAGATTGTGTAAAACACCTTTCAATGAAAGATTTGGCCTTTTATTTCACTCATTTATACCTCAACCTCACATAGTCACACTTTTGCAAGAACATAAGAGCATTGAGATCGGTCTTTGCTTCTAAATAAGCTCATACTGTAATGCCTTACATAGTCAGACAGATACGGAGGATCAAACTGGATGGAAGCCAGTTAAAAGGAAGTTGTACTATGTCTTTTTTTGCTTTTCTTAATAGGAAGATTTAATTAATTAGCCTGTGATCAGCAAGCAAATATTTCATTACTGATTTTCATACTATAAGGGGATATGAGAAGATAAGAGTTCCATTGTTTATGTACAGCTGCATAAGACCTTGTCTATAGGGCCTTGTCTTTATCCCCAGCCCATTACCCTTAATAAACCTAACACTAAATTACCCTAGTTATGGCAGCAGACTATAAGAATCATACTTTGTCAAAAATTGCTATTTTCTGATTTTATATTTCATTGTGTAACATTGGGAAATTTTGAATAATTTGTTATGAAATGAAGATTGTCAAAGTTCACTGTTTTTCACACTATTACATGCAAGCTTCCAAAACAGTTTGATTTATTATGGCTTCGTGTAAAGTGAGGTGTTTCATTGCACCCCTGTTTGTTACATTTTTATGGGGTTCCATATTAGACTGCTTGCAGGGCTGTAGACATGTGCAGTTTTTTCAGTTTTGCTCCAGCATAGTGCCTGCAACATAAAACCTCATTAAAGTACACCTGTTTTATAGGTTGTTGGTGAGTTGAGACTGTGAATCTGAAGAGAAACTATTTGAACTGCATTCCAATCAGTACCCCCTTTACCTTGAGAAATCTTTAACTTTTCTCAAATAAATCATCAGTGGGGTCTGTGTGGCTGATACTGATTTGAAACCCCTCCCACAGTGTGATGCATTGTCATGGCCATGACAGTTTCCTGTCTCTGAAACCCATTGAACTGTGTTGCCAACTTCCAAGCAAACAATATCTCCCTGTGTCATACATACATATAAAATCCAACCTTTAACCTCCCTAGCGTTCTGATTATATGCGGCGCACGGCTGCGGGAGGGTTTTTTTTGGCTAATTTTTTTTTAACATGTAGCTAGCCTAGCGCTAGCTACATGCTTCCCCCCTCCCTTCGCTATCCCATCCACCCCTCCGATGGCCGCCGGCAATCATACCCAACAGAAAATCCCGTTCTGAACGGGATTTCCTGTATGTGCTTCCCCCGTCACCATGGCGACGATCGGACTGACGTCATCAACGTCGTTGACGTCATGACGTCAGGGGGAGTCCCGATCCACCCCATAGCGCAGCCAGGCTACGCAAGGGGTCTGCAGGGGGGGCCCTCTTTCGCGGCGGGTAGCAGCGGATCGGCGGCGAGCAAGCTAGCAAGGTGCTAGCTGCGTGTTTGAAAAAAAATTATGCAAAAAAATTATGCAGATTATGTATTGTTCACACCTACAAGCACTCATTTCTCACATTATCCCGCTGTTTATCACCATTGAAAGTCTTTGGGTAACTTAAGGTGCATGCACGTGTCCATCTTGATGCCTGATTGTCGTTTAAACTGGTCTTTTGAACGACTTGAAGTGCAAACAACAGGTCGTTCAAACGCCCTGTACACAAAGACCAACAAAACGGCTGATATCCTAATTTACAGGTCGTTTAACCAACTTGATAATGGACAATGGACTGGATAGAAGATCTACAACTAGAAGTCATTTGTACACATGTACGGATCTGACAGTCGTTTGAACGACAGTTGGTCAAACTGATTCGCCAAGTGGATCAGGCAAACCGGCTGTTATTAGTCACTCGACTGCACGTACACACGTCCAACTTGTCGTTTGAATGACAAGTCAGATGACAAGTTGGCCAGAAAATCAGTGGATGTACCTTTAATCATTACGCCTGGCTGCCAGCTGACCCAGGCATCCTGGATGTTGTTAATGTTAAAGTTGGATGAGTTAATGCAGTGTTCTACTTACATCTGTCCATCACAGCCTTTTCCATATCTAAATGCCACCAGTACTACAGACATATCCAACCCATAAATACTGGCAACATCATATTAGGATATTGTGCAAAATGCCCACTGGAGCATGACTCTATCCATATTTTTACTATACTTTGTGCAGCATCTTCCAGTGGTTGCAGTAGTACAGTCTCAGTGTTTTTTCACGTAAGCCTTATAGGTAGCTGGGGTAAAAGTTCTTACATCCCATTTAAACTGCAATGGACCTGCAATACCACACTGAAATCAATGTGTGAATATCCTGTATATTGCAGAATTTGATGCATTGCCGCAAGCTGCACTTGTAATGTTCATAGTTAACTGAAGAAAAAAATTTAGAATTTGAAAATGCTTTTCCTTACTTTGTTGTTTTTTGTGAATATATTTACATGGCTATTTATAGTTGTTTGGATTGTGTGCGAAAATAAACTGGGGGAAATAAAGGCTAGAGTTTCAAAGCTACCCTATTGAAGAACTTCACGCATTACTCTTTATTTAGTCAGTGTTTGCCCATAGTAAAATCTTTCCTCTCTCTAATTTACATGCTGAAATGTAATCACTGGTGGCAACATCTTTAGTTCTGCCAGGTGATCTGTACAGAATGTTCATTTACTGAGAGTTCTATGCACAGAGGAAGATACTTGTTGATTGGCAATTGGAAATTTTTTTTATTTCCCACAGTGCAACAAGGTCCGCACACTGTCAGGACCTTGGTCATGACATCACTCTGTGGCAGGGGTTTTACCACAATATCAGCCATATAAGCTCACCTGAGCTTTCTGAGAAAACGTAAATATTTGTGGTGGGAAAGGGAGCATCAGCTGCTAATTGGAATAAAGTTCAATACTAAATAATAATAATAATAATCCTGGGTTAGAGTTCATTTTTAAGAGGAGTTTTTTTTTTTCTTTTTTTTTTGTGTACCATGACGTATACCCTGCTCATGTAGTGGTCTCTTAAATGTGCGCCACAGATGAGCCAGTGTCATTACTGTGAGTTGGTTGATGCAGATAATTAAATACATTACACAGGATACCAAAAAGGGAGCATGTAAGTTCAAGTAAATAGTTTAAAAGCTGCTCTTTCCTAGCATAGAACATGAAAAACCTTATCATTAGTCATTTCCACAGGACTATACACAAGGTTATGGAATTCAGTCATTCTCACGATGGAACATAGCTGAGGATAAAAGTTACAGTTCTCCTTTTAGATGTGTGGTTTCTGTCAACTGCTGCTTGGTAACACTGTTTTCAGAGACAAACTGATAGTATTTCTTTTTCCTATTCCTTTTGGTCAGATTTAGCATCATTAATCACAATCCAAATCCAGGCGCAACTGATTTCCTAAACAATAAGCAGCAGAGCTCAATCTTTCCCTTTGTAGAAGGTCTTCAATTAGTTGAAGTTGAAAAAATGATTTTTTTAAGTAGCCAATGAGGAACTCCACCACAAACCATTTCCTGTAGAACAGACTTTCCCAACTTCATGCTGCAATATTCTCAGAGTTGTGTCTGTGCCCTTTGCCCCTGAAGTCTGAACTTGAAGCCATGCTGCAGCAGATCTGCAAGCAGAGTTTGCTGTTAACTGAATTATCAGGGCTGCGCAGGTTAAAGGACCTCATTTATAAAAGAACACTTGGACTCTGGAACTGTGCAATATATATGCTGATCAGCCCTGACATTAAAACTACTGACAGGTGAGGTGATCAATATAACAGTCACCCCATTCTGAATTTTCCAGTGTTTGGGACAGCAGTTTAGGTAGCAGTTAACTGAAAAGGCCGTCACAATGTTAAAGGATATTCAAGGTGACATGATGAGATAGACCTGTTCAGTTCCAAGCACACAAATAATTAGGCTGTGTTCCTTTTTTTCTGCCCAAAAGAGAGAAAATCAGGTATGCAACTCACAGTTTTTGTAAGGGTTCAGGATCAGGTCGGACTATAGTTTTAAGGTCCGCTGTGCCTGGGCAGTGGCAAAAAGCCAAGACTTGGGCTGCAGTTCTGACTTCCGGGTCTTGGCAAGCCCGCTGACGTCAGTGGAACGCAGGAGGCTTCTCAGATCTCATTGGATAGGTGGAGGACGCGTTCCCAGTATGCGCTCCGCACTCCGCAGATGTAAACAGTAACCCTGACATTCATGCCTGCGTGTCAGCTGATCTAGCTGACATGCTGGATTGATATTGGTTTGTTTTCAATTCCGTTTTTGTTGATTGGTTAGTTCTAGTATTTAAACCTGGTGAGCGCCCCAGGCATCGCCCATGATAGCATTAGCTTTGGCTTGTTGCTGGGTAGCGCTCACAGTTATATTGGATTCCTGTTGCAGACTATTGCCTTGTATCTTGACCACGCTTAACCTCCCTGGCGGTAAGCCCGTGCTGAGCACGGGCTATGCCTCCGGGAGGCACCACTCAGGCCCCGCTGGGCCGATTTGCATAATTTTTTTTTGCTGCACGCAGCTAGCACTTTGCTAGCTGCATGCAGTGCCCGATCGCCGCCGCTACCCGCCGATCCGCCGCTATACGCGTCGCCGCAGCCGCCTCCCCCCCCAGACCCCGTGCGCTGCCTGGCCAATCAATGCCAGGCAGCGCTGTGGGGTGGATCGGAGTCCCCTTTGACGTCACAACATCGATGACGTCGGTGACGTCATCCCGCCCCGTCGCCATGGCGACGGGGGAAGCCCTCCAGGAGATCCCGTTCTTTGAACGGGATCTCTTGATCTCCGATCGCTGGCGGCGATCGAAGGGGCTGGGGGGATGCCGCTGAGCAGCGGCTATCATGTAGCGAGACCTCGTCTCGCTACATGAAGAAAAAAAAAACGTATTTGCTGCCCCCTGGCGGATTTTGACAAACCGCCAGGAGGGTTAACCTCTGTTCGATTCCTGTTGCTGACTACTGCCTTGTATCTGGATCACGCTTAAACCTCTGCTATTTCTGTGACACCTAATGTTATCCTCTTGACAGAATGATGCAGGGTTGCAAGCACTCCAGGCTTTATGGTAATGTTACAAAGACAAAGTTTTTTTGTATACTTCAGAGCATGCACAAATAGCTAAATGATTTCGGAAATAATTTATTAAATGGTAAGATTACCGAATAACTACAGTGAGATGCGAAAGTTTGGGCAGCCTTGTTAATCGTCATAATAAAAATAAGAAAGTGCACAATAATTGTTTAAACAAAATTAGGCAGGTGCATACATTTGGGCACAAAAAAGAAATGAAATAAATATTTAGTAGATCCTCCTTTTGCAGAAATTACAGCCTCTATTTGCTTCCTGTAGGTTCCAATAGAGTCTGGATTCTGGTTGAAGGTATTTTTGACCATTCCTCTTTACAAAACATCTCTAGTTCATTCAGGTTTGATGGCTTCCAAGCATGGAAGGCTCTCTTTAACTCATACCACAGATTTTCAATTATATTCAGGTCTGAGGACTGAGATGGCCAATCCAGAACATTTTACTTGTTCTTCTGCGTGAATGTCTTAGTGGATTTTGAGCAGTGTTTAGGGTCATTGTCTTGTTGAAAGATCCAGCCCTGGCGCAGCTACAGCTTTGTCACAGATTCCTGCCATTGACATTGGTCTCCAGAGTCTGCTGATACTGAGTGGAATCCATGCATCCCTCAACTTTGACAAGATTCTCAGTCCCTGCACTGGCCACACAGCCCCACAGCATGATGGAACCACCACCATATTTTACTGTAGGTAGCAGGTGTTTTTCTTTGAATGCTGTGTTGTTTTTCCTCCATGCATAACACTCCTTGTTATGCCCAAATAACTCAATTTTAGTTTCATCAGTCCACAGCACCTTATTCCAAAATGAAGCTGGCTTGTCCAAATGTGCTTTAGCATACCTCAAGCAGCTCTGTTTGTCCTGTTGGCAGAGAAAAGGCTTCATCTGCATCACTCTCGCATACAGCATCTCCTTGTGTAAAGTGCTCCGAATGGTTGAACGATGCACAGTGACTTTATCTGCAGCAAGATGATGTTGTAGGTCTTTGGTGCTGATCTGTGGGTTGACTCTGACTGTTCTCACCATTTGTCGCTTTTGTTTATCCGAGATTTTTCTTGGTCTGCCACTTTGAGTCTTAACTTGAACTGAGCATGTGGTCTTCCATTTCCTCAATATGTTCCTAACTGTGGAAACAATCAGATGAAATCTCTGAGACAGCTTTCTGTATCCTTCCCCTAAACCTTAATGGTGAACAATCTTTGTCTTCAGGTCATTTGAGAGTTGTTTTGAAACCCTCATGTTGCTACTCCTCAGGGAAAATTAAAGGAGGAGGGAAACTTACAATTGACACCCTTAAATACTCTTTCTCATAATTGGATTCACCTGTGTATGTAGGTCAGGGGTCACTGAGCTTACTTAGCCAATTTGAGTTCCAATAATTAGTTCTAAAGGTTTTGGAATCAATAAAATGACAACAGTGCCCACATTTATGCACCTGCCTAACTTTATTTAAACAATTATTGCACACTTTTTGTAAATCCAATAAACTTCATTTCACTTCTCAAATATCACTATGTGTGTCTCCTATATGATATATTTAACTGACATTTTTTATTGTAACAACCAATGATTTATACAGGAAAATCATGACGATTAACAAGGTTGCCCAAACTTTCGCATCCCACTGTATTTTCAGGGGAAAAATGTAGCAATAAACAGTATAGACCCCCACATGAAATAAAAGGGATTAAAAAAATGAAACTACCTTATATACTCGCATATAAGTCTAATTTTTTAGCACAAAAAATCTCCTGAAAAGTTACCCCCTCTGCTTATATGCGAGTCAGTGGAGCAGAATGGATGGTGGAGCAGGTTTTGTTACTGGCAGAGGAGCATAAGGATCGTGCACTAGTGATCCTGCTCTTGCCAGCTCACTCCCTGCTGTGTCCATACACCCCATCCATTACAACATGGTGTGCAGAGTGCGCTGCTCAAGACTACCTGTGTCCCTTGGCTTATGGAGCAGAACAAGCAAGCAGCATTGTCAGCTGTTCAATGATCGAGGATTCTTCCTGTGTGGCAATTGTCGTGTCTCATATCTATGACATCATCTAGTGGCGTCTTGGAGACACAATTGTATCATCCTTGGGGCACATCTGGCTATGGGAAAGGGGGCTGACTTGTACTGAGGGCACATCTGGCTACTGTGGAGAGAGCTATACTGGGTAGGGGGCTTGTATTGGAAGTCAATCACTTTCTCCTGGTTTCTGAGGGAAAAGTGGGTACCTCTGCTTATATGCGGGTTTGCTTATATGCGAGTATATATGGTAATAACTTATTTTGCTTTTCACCTTGTCTCAGTATTGAACAGCCAAGATGTCACAAGCTAATGCTGGCTAGATTTGCTAAGGCTACGGAACCACATATCTCATATATTGAGAGCTATATGTTTTATGGTAGCAGTGAATTAATTCATCTTGTAGGTGTTTCATGCCTGGATGTTAGCTCATGGGAAAAGTCAAGCACTTGATGATTCGAGATCTGATTACTCTTAAGGTATATCTTATGATGTTCCAGGAAGAGGATCTGGTTTCTGTCTGTGTGTCAGAAAGAGGCACTGAACAAGGGATCAACTCTTAACTACACACAGGCTTACAGCTGAAGTTAGTTAACTTAAAAGAAAACTGAAGTGAAAATACTAGTTGCCTGGTGTCCCCAGCACGCAATGCTCAGTACCTACCAAAAGTGCTCCAAAGGAGGTCAAATGGAAAATGCATTAGGTTCATAGGTGCCTCTTGATGCTCGTGGTTACATATGCCTGTCTGTATGGTCGATTCTTTAGAAATAGTTAAAAATTTCTGAAAAATGTAACCCCCGCCATGAGATAATTGCAGCTTGTTGCATATCAGCCAGCATAAATGCAGACCATTAGATCTGGACCATAGAGCATTGAAGGAAGATGGCCTAGTCTGGTGAATCATGTTTTTTTGGCCTCAACTCAGCGTCAATTTGATCAAACATCTGTGGAATTTTCTAGAGAAATAAGTCTGCTTTAAGTCCAGAAATTGAAAGGTGGACTTTCCATGGCTCAAACCTGTGAGGTTTGCAAACCTAAGATCCTGCAGAGACTTCCCCTGTCCTCCTCCACCAGGCCTTTCCAGTGCTGAGATCCCCGCAGCTTTTGGGCATGCAGGCGCACTGCACCTGCGCTGTAGCATGGATCCACTTGGGCTTCGACGGAAAAAGATGAGCCTGATCAGGTATGTGCTACCTCACAGACGGACATGTCTCACACATGCGTAGTAGCACATGCCTGCTTAGGCTTTGACAGAAAAAGCCAAGGGCTTGTTAACCATCTTTTGAGGGACACAGCACTGGAAAAGGCTGGTGGAGGAGGAAAGGGAAGCCTCGGCTTCCCTCTATTCAGGTAAGTACTAATTTGGGGCACTTTTTCCCTACAGGCACCCTTTAAAAGTGCTGCTACTTTCATGTTGGTACCAGTACTTTAGGACATGATTTGGGGTCTTGTGGAGTCTGTGCCTCGACAGGTCACAAATGTTTTAGTGGCAGGAGGGAAACCTACATAATATTAGGAAGGTAGGTTTAATGTTTTGACTGATCATTGTATAATATATAAGACTTACATACCACCAGAGAAGCAGATCCTGGAACAAGGGCCAGTCTCTACATGTGACTGTAGTCATGAGAATCTTTTAAGGAAGGCAAGTTTGCAGCATATTCATAAACCTGTCTGTGCACGGATGGTGGGCAGCAGACAACATTGCCTGTAATATAAATGTGGTAGTGCCAAATTTGCCAGCAGGAATGTTAAGAGCTCACATCAAGGCTGAAGCTTATCAGGAAAAAAAATGCTCAGGGCAAGCACTTCTGCAGCAGTGATGTTGATCCAGGGATTTTATCTGATTGCCATCTCATCTGGACAGTCAGGAAGGTTTTTTTTCCCCTTTTGGGGCTAATTGGATCATGCCTTGTAAAGGTAGCCATACACTGGTCGATTTGCTATCAGATCCGACCAACAGATAGATCCCTCTCTGATCGAATCTGATCAGAGAGGGATCGTATGGCTGCCTTTACTGCAAACGGATTGTGAATCGATTTCAGCATGAAACCGATCACAATCTGTGAAGCTGCTGCTGCCGCCGCCCCCTTCCCCCGCATACATTACCTGCTCCGGCCGGCGCGTGTCCCCTGGTCTCATAGTTACATAGTTACATAGTTATTTTGGTTGAAAAAAGACATACGTCCATCGAGTTCAACCAGTATAAAGTACAACACCAGCCTGCTCCCTCACATATCCCTGTTGATCCAGAGGAAGGCGAAAAAACCCTTACAAGGCATGGTCCAATTAGCCCCTAAAGGGAAAAATTCCTTCCCGACTCCAGATGGCAATCAGATAAAATCCCTGGATCAACATCATTAGGCATTACCTAGTAATTGTAGCCATGGATGTCTTTCAACGCAAGGAAAGCATCTAAGCCCCCTTTAAATGCAGGTATAGAGTTTGCCATAACGACTTCCTGTGGCAATGCAGTCCACATCTTAATCACTCTTACTGTAAAGAACCCTTTCCTAAATAAATGGCTAAAACTTTTTCCTCCATGCGCAGATCATGTCCTCTAGTCCTTAGAGAAGGCCTAGGGACAAAAAGCTCATCCGCCAAGCTATTATATTGCCCTCTGATGTATTTATACATGTTAATTAGATCCCCTCTAAGGCGTCTTTTCTCTAGACTAAATAAACCCAGTTTATCTAACCTTTCTTGATAAGTGAGACCTTCCATCCCACGTATCAATTTTGTTGCTCGTCTCTGCACCTGCTCTAAAACTGCAATATCTTTTTTGTAATGTGGTGCCCATAACTGAATTCCATATTCCAGATGTGGCCTTACTAGAGAGTTAAACAGGGGCAATATTATGCTAGCATCTCGAGTTTTTATTTCCCTTTTAATGCATCCCAAAATTTTGTTAGCTTTAGCTACAGCGGCTTGGCATTGAGTACGATTATTTAACTTGTCAATGAGTACTCCTAAGTCCTTCTCCAAGTTTGATGTCCCCAACTGTATCCCATTTATTTTGTATGGTGCTAGACCATTAGTACGTCCAAAATGCATGACTTTACATTTGTCAACATTGAATTTCATCTGCCATGTATGTGCCCATATAGCCATCCTATCCAGATCCTGTTGCAATATGACACTATCTTCCTGAGAGTTGATGATTCTGCACAATTCTGTATCATCTGCAAAAATAGCAACATTGCTCACTACTGCATCTACTAGGTCATTAATAAATAAATTGAAGAGCACTGGACCCAGAACAGACCCCTGTGGGACCCCACTGCTAACAGTCTCCCATTTTGAGTACGATCCATTGACCACAACTCTTTGTTTTCTGTCCATTAGCCAGTTCCCTATCCATGAACACAGACTCTTCCCCAGTCCTTGCATCCTCAACTTTTGCACCAGACTTTTGTGGGGAACAGTGTCGAAGGCCTTTGCAAAGTCCAAGTATATCACATGTACAGCATTCCCAATATCCATATTAGCATCCACTACCTCATAAAAGCTGAGCATGTTAGTCAAACAGGACCTGTCTTTAGTAAACCCATGTTGATGCTGAGAGACGCTGTCCCTTTTCCGTGCTCGGCTCCTCCAGCTTCACTGAACTTTCTGCCGGGGAAGTTTAAACAGTAGAGGGCACTCTACTGTTCACTCTACTGTTTGCCGGGACAGGAAGTTCAGTGAAGCTGGAGGAGCCGAGCACGGAGAAGGGACAGCGGAGACCAGGGGACACGCGCCGGCCAGAGCAGGTAATGTATTGCCGCTAGCGCCGGTCGTCGGGCATTCGAACGCCGCTATCGACGCACTCCCGAGCCGGCGGCGATCAAGCGAAATCTTCCCCACGGATGGATCAACGGGAATAGACGCAAACGATTGTTTTTGGACGGAAATCAATCGTTCTGTCAGCGTTTGCGCAACGATTTCACAGCAGATTCTATCACAGCGATCGAATCTGCTGTATATCGACGGGAAAATCGTTAGGTGTATGGGCCCCTTAAAGAGACACTGTAACATCAAAAATATCCCCTGGGGGGTACTCACCTCGGGTGGGGGAAGCCTCGGGATCCTAATGAGGCTTCCCACGCCGTCCTCTGTCCCACGGGGGTCTTGCTGCAGCCCTCCGAACAGCCGCCGACAGACCCGACTGTCAATTCAATATTTACCTTTGCAGGCTCCAGCGGGGGCGCTGTGGCTGCTTTCAGCTCCGAAGTAGACGGAAATACCCGATCTCAGTCGGGTCCGCTCTACTGCGCAGGCGCCGGAGACTTGCGCCTGCGCAGTAGAGCAGACCCGACGGCGATCGGGTATTTCCGCCTACTTTGGAGCCGACAGCCGTCAGAGCGCCTGCGCAGGAGCTGGGAAGGTAAATATTGACGTCACCGCTGTACGGAGGGCTGCAGCGAGACCCCTGAGGGATGGAGGACGGCGTGGGAAGCCTCATTAGGATCCTGAGGCTTCCCTCACCCGTGGTGAGTACCCCCCAAGGGACGTTTTGACGTTACAGATTATCTTTAAGGGTTTTTCACCTTCCTACGGATCAACAGGGATATATGAGGGAGCAGGCTGGCGTTGTACTTTGTTCACTGGTTGGTTTTTTTACCCAAATAACTATGTAACAATTGAGTCAGAATCTAAGACTCTCCTTGTTGTTCGAAGTAAGACACGTGGAGCACTGAACAGCCAAAGAAACTGTTAGTTATGGAACATCTGAAAACATGCAGAATATTCAACAGTAGCTTTATGGTCAACTACAACACAGATTCAATATACCTCATACATAATCTACTATGCAACTACTACTAATCTACTTCTCTAAAAAAAAACACCTTAAAGTGCACCTGCAAGAAAAAAAACATCAAAATCGTTATACAAATTAACTCTATTATCCAAGTCAGTTGTCATGTTTGAGGGCTTTGCAATTAACTTGAAACTCATTACCGGTAACTTAAAAGTGAAAAGCCAAAAATCAAAATCATAATCAGAATTTGGCCCGGAAAACAAGAATAGAATGCAAAATTGGATTTTGCTTTCTTTAAAACATTTGGTTGATATTCAATACATGAAAGGCTTTGGTTACACTAGGGCCAAACTGCAAACGGCCAGATGGAATGTACAGGGCAAGATCCACTTTAGATCATTTTGGCATCCTGGGTAGATACATATATACCATAGGCTTCAATGGGAATTACATCCGCTTATTCGGAAAACCGTGCCAGCATGAACTGATCCATTAAAGCGTACAAATGTAAATGGTTACTATATGTAACATTGGATCTATATGAGTGTCTGTTCCTTTGCTTATCTCCCATCCATAGTTTGGTGCATTTTTGCCTCAAATGTTAATTGAGCTTTAGACTTGGTTTTAGTAAGTCCCTGAGGTTAAGGCTCAAAATAAGATTGCTGATGTAAAGTTAGTAGTAGTATGGATTGAATAGTAATTTTAGGAAATAAATCTGACCTTTTTTCTTGAAAAGCACCTCCCAGTACCAAGGGCAAGGGATACACAAACTTGTGAAAAATGTCAAGAAGACCTGCATGCGTACAAAGGCCCTTATTCAATTAACGTTTCCGCCTTTTTGGTGGCCTAAGGAGGCATTTTTACAATGTATCAATAAAATGGATCTCTGCAAGTACTTTTTCACCTACTTTTTGGTACTTTTACAAAAGTGTCTTTCTTTTGACCTCATACATTAAATATTGACTTCCAGTGACACTGAAGTGGAAAAACTTTACAATATAAGGAATTGCAAGTGTAGTATGGATAATTAATAGCACATTAATCTCATATTTTTCTTTTCAGTTATATAGCCTTTTTTATATAACATTGCAGCATTCTCTAATATTTGCAGTTTACAAACTACACTCTGTATTTTAAATTTTGAAACAAAGCAGAGCTAATGACCCTTTGAACTTCCCTGCTGTAAAACCTTATCTGAAGTTGTCTTTCACTATTTCTTTGAGGTAAAATCAGAACTGTAGCCAACCCAAGTTGGGTCAGAGAGCTCAGATAAGCTCTTTTGCATAGATAAGCTCAGATTAACTGGTTCAGGACCACGTGTGGTTAAAACTATGCCTCACTTGGTGCAGCCTAAGCCTGATTTGGCATAATTTTAATGCCGTGAAAGGGATCAGGCGGCCCTGTCAACACAGAACACAACAGCTGAGCTCCATAACGCGGTCGTTAGCTGTTTTCCTTAGCTCCTGACTTCCTGATCAATGTGAGCCAATCACAGCCAATCAGGAAGTGCAAAAGTAAAAAAAAGGTTCTGGTCTTTTGGTTTGCAATCAGTTTAGCCATTGCTATTGTTTTGTTTTTTATTTCTACACCATTAAGATTTATTATCATTTATGCATAGGCATTCCAGATACTGGATATACATGAGCATCTAAAGTCTATAGTAGAGATGGCCAATATCTCTTTGAGATAAATTAATGTAAAAGCGCGTACATGCAAAAAGGGCTTTGGGAAAAAAGGGCGCGTGGTGTAAACGATAAGCGTTAATAGCGTTTATAAAAATATTGTGTTGTATTTCGTTTACAATAATGTTTTACAAATTAAAAAACATTTAATAATGTGTATGAAATCGCAAATTGTGAAAACGATAATCTTCCCTGTTTTAAAAGTGAAACTTATAATTATGTTTGTTAAAAACCTATAATATATGTATAATCGTTATATTTGTATAATATTGTGAATATCCTTCATTTATCGTTTCTCTGTATAATGAAATCTGAAAATATTGTTTATAACGATGGAAAAAAAATATAAGTACAATCGTAATAACTGTTGAAAAACATTAGTAAATATTACTAACATTTTACTACAACTAAACCTAACCCTACTCTCACACAGAATCTTCCCTGTACCTCTTCCTAACCCTTAGACCCCCATGGTGGTGCCTAACCCTAAGACCCCCCCTGGTGGAGCCTAACCCTAAGATTCTCATGGTGGTGCCTAGTCCTAAATCTCCCATGGTGGTGCCTAACCCTAAGACTCCCCTGGTGATGCCTAATCGTAAGACCCCACTGGTGGTGCCTAACCCTAGGACCCCCCTGGTGGCGCCTAACCATAGGACCCCCCTGGTGGTGTCTAACCCTAAATCTCCCATGGTGGTGCCTAACCCTAAGACCCCCCTGGTGGTGCTTAACCCTAAATCTCCCCTGGTGGTGCCTAACCCTAAGACTCCCCTGGTGGTACCTTACCCTTAGACCTCCCTGGTGGTGCCTAACCCTAAGACCCCCCTGGTGGTGCCTAACCCTAAAATTCCCCTGGTGGTGCCTAACCCTAAGCAGTGCAGTTTCTAGGCTAAAATGCACCCAGGGCGAGGGTGTAAAAATTGCGCCCCCCCCCTGAGCAAGGTATGGGTGCCGCCAGTATAGGTTAGCCAGGTCTAGTTGCACTTAGTATAGGTCCCCCAGTATAGGTAGCCCAGAATAGGTACCCCAGTATAGGTAGCTAGCTATAGGTACCCCAGTATAGGTAGCCAGGCATAGGTGAGCCAGTATAGTTGCCCCCGCTATAGGTTAGCCAGGTAGGTGCCTCCAGTATAGGTAGCCAGTATAGTTGCCCCCACTATAGGTTAGATAGGCAGGCGCCCCCGGTATAAGTTAGATAGGTAGGTGCCCAGTACAAGTTAGCTAGGTGGGTGCCTCTAATATAGGTAGCCAGAATAGTTGCCCCCAGCATAGGTTAGATAGGTAGGTGCCCCCAGTATAGGTTATTTAGGTAGGTGCCTGCAATATAGGTAGCCAGTATAGTTGCCACCTGTATAGGCTAGCTAGGTAAGTAGGTGCCCCCAATACAGGTTAGATAAGTGCCCCCAGTATAGGTTAGATAGGTAGTTGCCCCCCAGTATAGGTTAGATAGGTAGCTGCCCCCCAGTATAGGTTAGAAAGGTAGGTGCCCCTCAGTATAGGTTAGATAGGTAGGTGCCCCCCAGTGTATGTTAGATTAGGTAGGTGCCCCCCAGTATAGGTTAGATAGGTAGCTGCCCCCCAGTGTAGGTTAGATTAGGTAGGTACCCCCCAGTATAGGTTAGATAGGTTGCTGCCCCCCAGTATAGGTTAGATAGGTAGCTGCCCCCAGTGTAGGTTAGATAGGTAGCTGCCCCCCAGTGTAGGTTAGATTAGGTAGGTGCCCCCCAGTGTAGGTTAGATAGGCGGCTGCCCCTCAGTGTAGGTTAGATAGGTAGCTGCCCCCCAGTGTAGGTTAGATTAGGTAGGTGCCCCCCAGTATAGGTTAGATAGGTAGCTGTCCCCTATAATGGAGGGGGGAGCCGGAGCCACGGGGAGGGCAGCCCGACCTCTCCCTCCCTCTCCTGGGCCGCCCTCCGTGCTCCCCCCTCAGATGCAGAGCGAGCAGCCAGGAAGCGCTGTTTACAACTCACCTCGCTGGCTCCAAGTGCTGCTTTCTCGCCGCCGGTCTTCTCCTATCTGCCTACACGCTGATACACACGCTGCTTACGGCTAAACAGGAAGCAGCGTGTGTATATGCGTGTATACAGAGAGGAGACAGGCAGCGAGAGAGCAGCGCTTGGAGCCAGCGAGGTGAGTTGTAAACAGCGCTCCCTGTGTGCTCGCTCTGCATCTGAGGGGGGAGCATGGAAGGCGGTCCAGGAGAGGGAGGGAGAGGTCGGGCTGCCCTCCCCGCGGCTCCGGCTCCCCCCTCCATTACAGCGCCCCCTCCCAACAGCGCCCCGGGCGGCGGCACGCCCCTAGAAACGGGCCTGACCCTAATACCTCCCTGGTGGTGCCTAACCATATGACCCCCCCTGGTGGTGCCTAACTCTAAAACCCCCCTGGTGGTGACTAACCCTAAATCTCCCCTGGTGGTGACTAACCCTAAATCTCCCCTGGTGGTGCCTAAACCTAAAACCCCCCAAGTGGTGCCTAACTCTAAAACCCCCCTTAGTGATCGCTTTATTGTGTGGATAATAATGTTTTACAAATAGTGACTGTAAAAAATATATTACAATTTACGTACTGATCGCTTTATTATGTGAATAATAATGTTTTACAAACCGTAAGGGATAACATTTTAAATAACGTTTTAGTTAAATAAGAAAAATATGTTTAGTATCTTTGTAAACATTATTCATCACGTGCGCATTTTGTAAACTTAAATCATCACAAGCGCAGTTTGAAAACATTAATAATCTCCGGGTGCCATTTGAAAACATTAATAATCTCCGGGCGCCCTTTTTTCCTGTTAGGCGCCCATCAAATGATATTTATTATGGGAGTGAATGGCAGTGACCTTTTTGTCCACTTGCCTCATGCGCCAAAATTTCCTGTCAACTGTAAAAGCATCAATTTGATCAAGTTATTGATTTCTACGTCTTTGAATGGCTATTTGAGACCATGCCTTCATAACTCGCATTTGCTTACTATGTAAACGGAAACAGGAAGCAGATCTGAAATATGATCACATTATCATGACCATCCAATCAGACTTCTAGATCAATCACATGATTCAAATCAGTCTCTTCGTGTACAAATACATTTATAAGATGCTTCTAAAAATATGACAAACTGGCTACATATGTAACTTTTTTCTTGAAGTAGTTTTGATACATTTTGTTGCATTGTTTTTTTGTCTGTTTTTTTTTTCCTCTTTTTGTCCTTTTGATAATAGTTTTACAAGTTTTCTGACTAGGGTTATGGTATTTAACTAGCCTCTTGAAATGTTTTGCAGCCCTTATTTAACATAATCACATTGGCTTACTAATATATTGAGTTAGTGGGTGTTGGTTTCAAAAACTGCTTTACAGTTGAACTGTAATGACTTACATTGGGTATCCTGAATAATGTATTCTATCTTAATTATCCTGACTTCAGCATCAGAAATGCTTTTTTATATTGCTGTGTATAGAATTTAACTAGGCTGACCAGGCGTCCTCTTTTGCCCGGACAGGTCCACTTTTTCAGACCTGTCCGGGCTGTCCTCCCGGGTTTTTGAAATGTCCGAGGCCGCACCACATTTTTTTTTATGCTCACCCCCGGGGATTGACTCTGATCCCCCCTCCCTCACCTCGGGAGCCCCCCTCCTATTATGAGCGGCGGGAGAGTGGCATATACAGCAGGCTCCGGCGGGGTAATCGGGTAATCAGACGCTAGATGTCCAGCTGCCTCCTGAGCTATGGTGTCTCCTCTGTATGCTGCTCGCACTGCTTCCTGGTTTATTGCGAGCAGCATACAGAGGAGACACCGTAGCCCGGGAGGCAGCTGGACATCTAGCGTCTGATTACCCCTGATTACCCCGCCAGAGCCTGCTGTATATGCCGCTTTCCCGCTGCTCATAAAAGTAGGGGGAACCCCCAGGTGAGGCAGGGAGGATAGGAGTCGGGCCCCCACCCCACTAAACTACCCGTCTACCTACCCTCCCACCCGGCTGCCTAACTGCCCACCCAGCTACCTAACTGCTTACCCTGCCACCCAGCTACCTATCTGCCTACCCTGCCACCTAGCTACCTATCTGCCTACCCTGCTACCTAACTGCCTACCCGTCTACCTATCTGCCTACCCTGCCACCCCTGCCACCCAGGGAGGATAGGAGTCGGGCCCCTACCCCACTAAACTACCCGTCTACCTACTCTCCCACCCGGCTGCCTAACTGCCTACCCAGCTACCTAACTGCCTACCCTCCCACCCAGCTACCTAACTGCCTACCCTGCCACCCAGCTACCTAACTGCCTACCCTGCCACCCAGCTATCTATCTGCCTACCCTGCCACCCAGCTACCTAACTGCCTACCCTCCCACCCAGCTACCTATCTGCCTACCCTGCCACCCAGCTACCTATCTGCCTACCCTGCTACCTAACTGCCTACCCGTCTACCTATCTGCCTACCCTGCCACCTAGCTACCTAACTGCCTACCCTGCCACCCAGCTACCTATCTGCCTACCCTGCTACCTAACTGCCTACTCGGCTACCTATCTACCTACCCTGCCACCCAGCTACCTAACTGCCCACCTGGCTACCTATCTTCCTACCCTCCACCTCGTCTATCTGCCTACCCTGCCACCCAGCTACCTAACTGCCCACCCGTCTACCTATCTGCCTACCCTCCCACCCGTCTACCTATCTGCCTACCCCCCCACCTGTCTACCTAACTGCCCACCCGCCTACCTATCTGCCTACCCTCCCACCCGGCTACCTAACAGCCTACCCAGTGCAGTGCCTGCACCACAATTAGTGTGCCAGCCTGCCCAACCACCCTCCCTCCACGTAATTAATGTTAGCCCACTATAGACCTGGATACATATACTGCATTTTGTGGGGAAATCTGGCGACAATCTGGTTGCATTTTGTAGGGAAATCTGGCGACAATCTGATTGCATTTTGTGGGGAAATCTGGCGATAATCTGATTGCATTTTGTGGGGAAATCTGCCGACAATCTAATTGCATTTTGTGGGGAAATCTGCTGCCAATAAGATTGCATTTGTGGGGAAATGTGCTGCCAATAAGATTGCATTTGTGGGGAAATGTGCTGCCAGTAAGATTGCAGTAGTGGGGAAATGTGCTGCCAATCTCATTGCATTTGTGGGGAAATGTGCTGCCAATCTCATTGCATTTGTGGGGAAATGTGCTGCCAATCTCATTGCATTTGTGGGGAAATGTGCTGCCAATCTCACTGCATTTGTGGGGAAATCTGCTGCCAATCTCATAGCATTTGTGGGGAAATCTGCTGCCAATCTCATTGCATTTGTGGGGAAATCTGCTGCCAATCTCCTTGCATTTGTGGGGAAATCTGCTGCCAATCTCCTTGCATTTGTGGGGAAATCTGCTGCCAATCTCATTCCATTTGTGGGGAAATCTGCTGCCAATCTCATTGCCTTTGTGGAGAAATATGCCAATCTTATTGCATTTGTGGGGAAATATGCTGCCAATCTGATTCCATTTGTGGGGAAATATGCTGCCAATCTCATTGCATTTGTAGAGAAATATGCTGTCAGTCTGATTCCATTTGTGGAGAAATCTGTTGCCAATCTCATTGTATTTTTGTAGGGAAATCTTCTGGGAATCTGATTGCATTTTGTGGTCGGCCGGCCCTCCACCATGTGGTCTGGAGAAAAAACGGCCCTCCATGCCCGCGAAGTTGGACAGCACACTGCTAAGCTCTTTTATATTTGGCCCCACCCATGACCACGCCCACATGCTGTTGTGATCGTCCTCTTTTCTGGAAATCAAAATATGGTCACCCTAATTTAACCCCACCCTTCCAGTGATGTTTAGCCTAGGCTATAATGTCATGGAACCTTCTCTCCCGGAGTACTCTGGGAGATCAAGGGATTTTCCTACTCACTTCACAGAGGGGGAACAAAATATTTCACCATGATTCACCTTGCCAAGAGTAAAGATGCATATCTCATTGCTGCAGAGAGGGCGTACTTTTCTTGCACAGACTGGCCATGACTGACAGAATTTGCGGGGACCGGGTACTGGAGCTACAGAAGAGTGAGGATGGCACCAGGTATGTATAAAACCTTTTTTAATACGTCTCTGGTTTCCTTTAAGCCGTTCGCAGCAGTATATCTACTCCCTGCAGGTTTTCAGTTCCCGCACAGGGTCGTAGATATACGCCTCCCGCCGCAATCGCTGCTGTGTGCGTTCCCGCTCATGCATTCATGCGTATTCTCATCGCCGCCTGCTAGCATGGAGATCAGTGAATGGGAACTTAGTTCCCATTCATTGATCTAAGTGCCTGTGATCAATGATCACGGCATCAATGAGATGCCGTGATCAATGACAATAGAGAAAGTTACACATTCCTACATAACATCCTCTGTGCACTGTTCAGTACACAAGAGGAATAAAAGTGGGGGGACATCTAGTGGCCAAATAGTAATATTGCACCTAAATACAGTAATTTTATTAAAAAAAAAACTACATACTGTATATTTAACAATAAATGTAACCCCTTACCTCCCTCACTCTCCCATAGTTACCAAAATAAAAAAAATTGCATGTATTAAAAAAATGACAGCTAAAAAATACATACATGGTTACCTTAGGTACTGAACTTTTTTTGAATATGTATGTCATGAGGGTAAATTACTGTTATTTTTGCTAGTAAGGGCTTGTAATTCGTATACTGAAATAATGTTTTTGTTCCATTTTTTCTTATTATTCCTGTTAAAATGCATTTAGAATAAAATAATTCTTAGAAAAATTGACCACCAAAAGAAAGCCTAGTTAGTGGCGATTGGCAAAAAAAAACAAGATCTAGATTGTTTTGCTGTGATAAATAGTGATAAAGTAATTGGAGAATTAATGGGGGGAGCACTGAAAGGTGAAAATTGTTTTGAACCAGAAGGGGAAAACACCCTCAGTTGGGAAGTGATTAATGTACCACTTCAGGGCAATTGGTGTGAATGAGAATCAAAAGATGGTCTCTCTTCACTTGCAAAACTTGCATATTACTACAATGCTCTCTGCACTCTACAAGCTGTGCTTAACTGTTGGTTCACTGTCTGCTTCTAATCTGTAGTAGGTGACATGACTATGCTTAAAACACTGTGGTCCAGCTGGCAGACTCTGCTGAGTAATAGGGCTAGACAAGGCAATTCTAGAGAGACAACCTTTGAAGCCTACTTGATCCCAAAACTGGTATCATCCATTCTTTACAGGCGGTCCCACCAAGCAAGGAAGAGATAAACTTTCAACAACCATGACATTTTCCTAAGAGTTATTTTCCTAGAACAGAACCCACAGCAGTGCTGCCGAAGTTATTTCCTGGCTTGTTAACTCAAGCTGGGTAATAATATTTATATACAAATGCTGACTGCGATTTTCCACCCAGGAAGCTGAAGAGAGGCTGTTTAAAAATCTCTTTTGTATGTGAGGTAAAACAGAGCCTTTGGCTTCACATATGTTACAGTTTTATGTTGTTATTTGGAAACTCTTTTTCCTTTTTTTTAGGGGAGGAGGGTGTGAGGGGAATAAATATTTACATTCTTCTTTGGGGCGCCTTGTGAATAAGTATGAGAAATACATTGTATGTCATGTAACTGACCACTTCTTGCAGTAAGGACAGCTCATTACATCAAGTGTAGTGTTGATCGTAATGGACGTAAAGGATTATTTATCTATTGTGAATTTTCACATAATTTTTGCAGTTACAATTTTGATCGCAATTATTATTTTGAATGAATTCTTGATTCCACGTAATTCTCGCAAGTCATGCAAAATTACATTCACGGAATATACAAACTCATTTTCACATACCTAACTATATGCATGAAAATGTATGAGCATGCATACAAAAATACATTTTCGCCAACTGCATTGAAGTCAGTGAGCACGAGATAACACATTTTCACATTGAGAAGTATATATGCGAATATGTTTTGGCATTGGCATGCGAAAATACATTTTCACCAAATGAATTGATGTAAATGGGTGTGAGAAAACACATTTTCGCATAGTTGAGTATAGAGTATATGCCAAAATGTATGTGCCTGCACATGGAAATTCATTTTCACCAAATACATTGACGTTAATGGGAATGTGAAAACATCTTTGCATAGATAAATATTTTGCAAAATGACACTAGTTAATTTTGCATGTAATCATAATTGGAATGCATAATTTCCCAATCAAGACAAAAAGTAAGTACACCCGCTTTCAATTTATAATTTTATATATCAGGCAAAAAATCATCTGCTCCTTAGCGGTTCTTAAAATTAAGTACATACATCTTCGGAAAAAGAATGGCATACACCATGTTATTATCGATTTAACAAAGACTAGCAGGTTACACCAGAGCATGGTGAATGGCATGAACAACAGGCCACACTGCGAGCAGAATCTAAATCTACACCCTGACAGGAATGACAGGGAATAAATATGGTGTAGATTTCTACTGCATGAACATAACTCTGTGATAACCTTAGGTAGCTTTATTTCGGGCTAGGTATAGTGCTGCATCAGCCACACTTTATATCATTTCCTCATGCATTTGTAGTTTCATCTGCAGAGCAACTGCCCAGCTGTCACCTGGCAGTTCATTGTTTAAAAACAGCTGTATATGCATGCAACAGTCTCTTCCATTTACTTTCTCTTCCAGTCAGTAAATCATTATTTAGCTATGCAGAAAGCCAAGATCAACTTTTGAGTATGCAGCAGCTTACATATCTAAACTGTGTTTGGGCATTAAAATGCCACAATGTGGCACTATGCATTTGCTAACATGCATGTTCGTGTTATTGTCTATTATGCTACTGTACTCTATTGTAGTTTCTAGTTTGTTCTTTATTCCTGAGTAAAGTTTTCACTGTAAGATTGTTAAAAGCTGCTGCATTTGATTGATTCATTTTCAACCTGCCTATATTAGCTTAAAATAAACACAAAATTTGCATCAACTATTATTTCCATCTCATTGACCACCTCTAATCAAAACTAAAGCGGCCCATACATTTGCTGACCAAACAACCAAATGACAATTCGATTATTATAATCAAATTTTATGAAAATTGGTGCTGCCAAGTGCATGACCGACAAAGCGACCAATTTCGGGACAGAAATTGGCCGAACGGTCAATCGCACATTCTGGAAAATTTCGGGCCAAAGTTGGTTGGTCGGGTGCCAAACTGCGAACGAGCGACAAGACGACGAAACCCCCGCCGCTGCCGCCGCAATGTATAAATGTATGCAGTGTGTGTGCATTTATACATTGCCTGTCCAGTGTCAGCCTCCACGGCGGTTACCATCCATCTCCCCGGGTTCAGCATACACGCCGGCGGCGCATAGCGTCTGATGTCAGCCGCTATGCGCCGCCGGCATGTATGCGGCTGTTACCCGGCGAGATGGACGGTCACCGCGTGGAGGCCGACACCGGACCGGTAATGTATAAATGCATACATACTGCATACATTTATACATTGCGGCAGCAGCGGATGCGGTGGCTCAGCCGATTCCCTGATGATTTCATGCTGAAATCGGATGGGAATCGGCCTGTAGTGTATGGGTAGATTCGATTAGAGACAAATTTATCTCTAATCAGATTCGATTAGAGATAAATTTGTCTCTTGGTCGAATCTGCCCATAATCTTCTAATGTATGGGCACCTTAAAGCTGATAAAGCATTGTCTCCAAGAGTAGATAAAAGTTAATATACAGGAGCTCTCCAACCAAAATAGTCAAATGTCTTCACTTCTTACAGCAGCCAAAGATAACCACATCCACTAGGGCAAGGCTTTTCAACCTGTGGTGCGCGTACCACCGGTGGTACTTTGCTGTTGGCCAGGTGGTACAAACCAGGTTTGCCTGCCACTTTATTGCCCGCATGTCCTGGTCCTGTCCTGCCTCCACAAAGTTTGGCTCCTCCTCCCTCGCTCCTTGCTGTGCTGCTCTGCAACATACTTCAGACTTCAGATCAGTGGGGAAGAGACAGCCAGGCAAATAGTGCACAGTAATGGCACAGATACAGAAAGGGACATCACTGCTCACTTCCTGTATTTGAAGTATACGCGCCGTCACCATGCATCGTTTGACTGTCACTTCTCTGCGGCTGGTTTACCGATGATCTGAGGTGTGAACTATTTCGTAGAGCAGCACAGCAAGGAGTGAGCAAGGGGGGAGCCGAACTTTGTGGTGAGTCACTGCCTAGCTCTCAGCTCTCTGATGGTGGCACTAGGCTACCTATAATTATGCGGGGGGGGGGGGGGGGGGGGGGCACAGCCGGCGCCATCATAGGCCGAAATAGGAATTACGGCTATATCGGCGCACAGTCAGTAACTTTGGCGCCATCAGAAGACAGTGCTGAAGTTGCTTTTAAAACACTGCAATTTGGCTTCCAGCAATAGCCGTATACCAGCTGTATCCTGCTCCCAAGTCTCCCGGCAGGCAGTTCATATCTATGCGGGGGAGGGGAAAAAGAGGAACTTGCAAGGCTACCTATATTGGCAATCTACCTACAGATTGCCAATACTGACAATATGTAGGCTTGCAATCTAAGGCCTAGTGCACACCAGAGCGGTTCGGCAGCGTTTTCAGATCCGATTGCGGATGTGGAAACGCTAGGGTAATGTATTTCAATGGGGTGGTTCACACCAGAGCGGGAGGCGTTTTGCAAAAACGCATACTCCCGGGCTGCTGCAGATTTTGGATTGCGGAGGCATTTCTGCCTCCAATGTTAAGTATAGGAAAAACGCAAACCGCTCTGGAAAACGGCAGTTCAGAGCGGTTTTGCAGGCGTTTTTGTTACAGAAGCTGTTCAGTAACAGCTCTACTGTAACAATATATGAAATCTACTACACCAAAAACGCTTGCCAAAACCACAAAATGCTAGCTGAAACGCTACAGAAAAATAAGAAAAAGCGTTTCAAAATCTGCTAGCATTTTGCGGATCTGCTAGCGGTTTTTGGTGTGCACCAGGCCTAATTGTTGTCGTTTTCCCCACCAATGCCTCCTACTTTTCCCCTCCCATATGCCCTCTTCTTTTCTTAAAGTGTACCTGTAAGAAAAAGTGCCCCGGGGGGTACTTACCTCAGGGAAGGGGAGGCCTTTGTATGCTAAAGAGGTTTCCCCCTTCCTCTACAGTAGAAGGGATCCAGCTCTGGGAGCCCCAAAGTTCTCCTTGTCGGTGTGTGCGCATGCGCAGTAGTATTTGTTTTCCTTGACTGCAGTGTTTGAGTTTAGGTCTTCTTTAAAGAGGTTCTGTGGGATTCTAAAAATCAATCAAACAAGCTGACACTTATCTGGGGCTTCTATCGGCCCCCTGCAGCTGTAATGTCCCGTGCCGTCCTCCTACGATGCTTCGTTTCCCGCCGCCGGTCTTGGTTTAATATTCGTCTAAACAGACGAATAATGTTAGCACCTGCTCACGTCATCAGGAGCTTACTGCACAGCCGCAGTGTAATAACTCGTGTGATTACACCAGGACCGGCGTCGGGGAACGGAGCATCGGAAGAGGACAGCGTGGGACATTACCGCTGTAGGGGGCCGATAGAAGCCCCAGGTAAGGTCGTGTCAGTTTGTTTGATTCTTAGGATGCAAAAGAAGAATACGGTGGCGGCTATATTAATTTTCTTTTAAACTATATGAGTTGACTGGCAGCCCTGCTGATCTATGTCTCTGCAGAAGTGTCTGAATCACACCAGAAACAAGCATGCTTGTCAGATCTGACAATAATGTCAGAAACACCTGATCTGCATGTGCTTGTTCAGGAGCTGTGGCTAAAAGTATTAGAGGCAGAGGATCAGCATAATAGCCAGGTAACTGGCATTGCTTAAAAGGAAATAAATATGGCAGCCTCAATATGCCTCTCACTTGAAATTTTACAGTTGGAAAATTACAGTTTAAATAAGACAGTTAGAAAAGGGCAGTTGAAATTTGGCAGTTGGAAAATGACAGTTGAAAAATGGCAGTTGGAAAATGGCAGTTGGAAAATGACAGTTAGAAAATGGCAGTTAGAAAATGGCAGTTGGAAAATGGCAGTTAAAATTTGACAGAAAAAATGGCAGTTAGAAAATGGCAGTTGGAAAATGGCAGTTAAAAGTTGAACTGTCATTTTCCAACTGCAATTTTCTAACTATCATTTTTCAACTGTTGTTTTTTAACTGCCATTTTCCAACTGTCAAATGTTAACTGCCATTTTCTAACTGTCATTTTTCAACTGCCATTTTCTAGCTGTCATTTTTCAACTGTCAAATTTTAACTGTCATTTTCCAACTGCCATTTTCCAACTGCCATTTTCCAACTGCCATTTTCCAACTGCCATTTTCTAGCTGTCATTTTTCAACTGTCAAATTTTAACTGCCATTTTCCAACTGTCATTTTTCAACTGTTATTTTCCAACTGTCACATTTTAACTGCCATACTCCAACTGCCATTTTCCAACTGTCATTTTCCAACTGTCATTTTTCAACTGTCATTTTTCAACTGCCATTTCCAACTGTCATTTTTCAACTGTCATTTTCCAACTGTCACATTTTAACTGCCATTTTCCATCTGCCATTTTCCACCTGTCATTTTACAACTGCCAAATTTTAACTGTTGTTTTTCAACTGTCATTTTTAAACTGCCATTTCTCAACTGTCATTTTACAACAGCCAAATTTCAACTGTTTTTCGACTGCCATTATTTTCCAACTGTCATTTTTCAACTTCCATTTTTCGACTATCCTTTTCCAATTGCTTCCTTCTTCCTTTCCTATTTTATTTATTTCGCAAACACAAGCCTTGAGATACTCAATGTTGAATGTTGATTTGCCACCTCATTTTGTGTTTTGGTTGCTAGCTTTGCATCACGATTTGCACAATTTAAAACTGGCTATCTCTAACAGTGACAGGTGTCAGATATGGTGGCTGGATAGTGCAGTGGTTAAGGGCTCTGCCTCTGACGTAGGAGACCTAGGTTCAAATCTTGGCTCTTGCTATTCAGTAAGCCAGCACCTATTCAGTAAGGAGTTCTTTGGGCAAGACACTCTAACACTGCTACTGCCTACTGGGGGCGCTCTAGTGGCTGCCTCGCAAGCGCTTTGAGTCCAACAGGAGAAAAGCACTATACAAAAAAAAAGGAATTATTATATGGATAACTGTAGAGAGGGAGTGGAGGAAAAAGCCTATGTTGGCTTTTTATCTTCTTATCTTGCTCCCAGTCTAATGACCCATTTATTGGCTTCAACTTTCATAGTGGTTCTCTTTTCGGGCTAGCACTTTTAGCCACCTTTGAATTACAGATCTGTCAATCTACAGATCTACCAATTTTTTGGAGTGCCAACCAGTTACTTCTCTTTACAAAAATGTATGGCACGTGTTTTGCTCTGCATGGCAGTATTAATTACTGAAATAAGCTCAGCAATGCAATGCAGCAGTACATCCTGACCTTTACGGTTGTTATCAAATTACCATTTTAAAGGACCACTATAGTGAAAAAAGTAAGCAGTTAAAATCTTTCAGAACCAACATGTTTTGGACTAGTGGAGTTCCTCATTGGGGATACAAAGGGTTTTCTTTGTTTTTTTAAAATAATTTCCTAAATGGCAGTTGCTAAGTCTAACTGCCAAAATAGTACCAGCCAGCGTCCCTACTCGCACACTATTTTGGCAATCAGACTTAACAATGGCTGTGTTAATAAGGCCTAATTAGACAGGCTAATCTCTCTAGACCAGGGCTTTGCACCTGTGGTACGCTTGCCACCGGTGGTACTTTGCTGTTGGCTAGGTGGTACACACCAGATTTGCCTGCCACTTTTTTGTCCACTTGCCACTTGTCCTGGTCCTGTCCTGCCTCCACAAAGTTTGGCTCCTCCTCCCTTGCTCCTTGCTGTGCTTCTCTGCGGGATACTTCAGACCTCAGATTAGTGTGGAGGAGACAGCCAGGCCAACGGTGCACAGTGATGGCGCAGATACAGAAAGTGAAATCACTTCTCATTTGAAGAATACGCGCCGTCACTGTGCACCGTTTGCCTGGCTGTCTCTTCACTGCGGCTGGCTTACCAATGATCTGAGGTGTGAACTATTCCACAGGGCAGCACAGCAAGGAGTGATCAAGGGGGGAGCCAAACTTTGTGGTGAGTCACTGCCTAGCTCTCAGCTCTCTGATGGTGGGACTAGGCTACCTGTAATTAAGCGTGTGGGAGGGGGGGGGGGGGGGGTGGAACTTGTATGGCTACCTATATTGGCAATCTACCTCTAGATTGCCAATACTGACAATATGTAGGCTAACAATCTAATTGTAGTTTTTTTCCCCACCAATGCCTCCTACTTTTCCTCTCCCAAATGCCTTTTTTTTCTTAAAGTGTACCTTGTAAGAAAAAAGTGCCCCGGGGGGTACTTACCTCAGGGAAGGGGAGGCCTTTGTATCCTAAAGAGGTTTCCCCCTTCCTCCTCAGTAGATGGGATCCAGCTCTGGGAGCCCCAAAGTTCTCCTTGTCGGTGTGTGCACATGCACAGTAGCTGCTCTCCATTCAGGCTCCAGCAGAAATCTACTAAATCTCGCATCCAATCTACTGTGCAGGCACACTGGGGGTACTTGAAAGTTTTCAAGCAATAAAATTGGTACAATTAGGGGAAAGGTTGAAAAGCCCTGCACTAGGGGACTCAGCAATATGCCAAACGATTCCTCAATGCTATTACCCAGTTGTGTCTCAAAACATGGTCTCCTTGCAGCCACCCGGTGCTCATACAGATATAACAACAGTTTGCGTAACAGATGAACAGACATGAGGAAGCCCTGACAGTAAACCAGAGCATACAACAAGAAAAAAAAAAGGCAAACAACCTGCTGAAGTTTCAAACAAAGAGGCCTGCATATGTGAACCAACATGTTGGAAAGTGATATCTAAACTTCCAGAAGGGGTAGACAATAAATGGATAAAGATTGCATGAAGAGGAAGATACATCTCTCCATAATACCCAATCAATCCTGGAAGCTCAAAGAACTATCAGCAGGGAGAAAAGCTATTGGGGCGTGAGTGGACTTATAAAGTCAAGAATAGCACTGATGGTGTGGTTGAGTGGTGCAGAGCAGGATGGAGATTGCAGTAGGAAAGGAATACAGAGACTCCCATCTTCAATCCCTTATATACAATCGTTCCTTTGGATGGGGCAACGTGGACGGTTCCTCTCGGACAGTGGCCAAGCCTTGGGGTGGGCTGTCTGCTGTTCTCTGCTCTCCCCTAGAGGTGCAGTTGTTGTGCTCCTGAACAGTGAGAGTGCTTGGGGTGCAAGCACTGCCCCCGTGTCCTGTGGGCATGGGAGGCCCTACACATAGTGCCCCTATTGAGATGCAGAATATTTTATGTGGGCCAACTCCTACAGGGCATAGCAGGCGATCAGTTTCAGACCCTGCACATTCTGGCAGGCAGATGCAATATGCATTTGCTGTGCCTTATAAAGTTTGTGAATAGACATTTTGGCAGCCAGTATATGTCAGATGATTACTGGTCTGAGCACACACCTATTTTTCTTTTGAATGCCCTTATAAACAATGCCAGTTGCCTCTATAAATTGCTTTCCTGCAACAAATTGTGATTTGATGTTTGGGCCACACCTTGCACTTCACTCCAGCCTGGAAATCATTTGAGATCATCTGCTATGGGGTTTTCAGGGCTTTCAACCTTTGTCTGGACAATAATGATGTACTGCAAGTCTGATGAATTACTGATTGTGCAGTTATAAATGGCATGCCTATAATGGCAGAGAGAACTTGATTTATTATATGAAATTCTTGTTGTGGACATTTGTATGTGACTCACTATCTCATAACTACTGATTTACTAGCCTTTCAATAATATGTGCTCTGGTTTGATGTGGCCTAAGCATTGGTTGCCTGGCTTTGCCACCAACTTACAGCTAATATATTAATAAAATTAATAAATCCAGGTCAGTTTTGTGGTATCACTTGTGAATTCCAAGGATCTCATATGATCTGCCGCCCAGGTCTGCCTTTGTAAATCAAGCCTTTGGTGTCACAGACCTGAATTTTACTGCAGCAGTGGATGTAACATCGAGTTAACTGCTATATAAAACAGAATCATATAATAAATGCAGTGTATCACATTGTTCTGGTGACAGCGTGTTTTGATCTTAGGAAATCTCGACCATGGTTCTGTGGTCTTTATTCGGAAAGAATTGTTAGACACCTCAGTAAAGGAAAATCTACTATGTTTCTACTTGGTTCTTCTAGAGAATGTTGAAGAACAGAATCTGGTCTAGCCCCGTTGTTGTCAGCAGAACACAAAATAAAAGAGGTAGTGGAACTGTTAGGGAAAGGACAGATGGGTCTAAATGACCTATATCCAGGCCAGAGATAAATTGTCTCTCAAAATAAAAGAAATACATTTAACAGTTCAGTGGGATATAAGGAATCATTGAGTTAAAGTGGTATGAAACTCAGCATTTCTTCTTTGCTCTAAAAGATTATTAACAGCATAAAATCTACTACCACAAAAAAATTTAGCAGAACAGCACCCAAACAGTAAAACACAGCACTTTGTTCTTCATTGGAAAGCTCCTTGCTTTGGTGGTCAGCTTCTGGCCATTCGAAGAGTTGCTAACATTACATTATGTAACGATTGTGGGATATCTCCGTGTTCAGCGCACAAAGATGTGCGCTGACACTGCGGAGGTCCTCCACAAGCGTGTCAAGATACTAGAACCCAGCTTTTGGTGTAAGCACCAGTAGAGGGAAATTTCTGTCGGCAGATGGCGCTGGGGAGTGCAGAGGAACCAATCCTCTGTACCTCCACAAATGCCAGACAGGAATTGTACGAAGCGCAGAACACAATCGCAAGAGAAGCGATTGCGAATGAGAACGAGCAAAGGGACAGGATGTATGTGTGTGCGCCAATCTAGTCGCCACCCCGCGACCGCGCACACACAACAGCAGGTGCGAAACAGAAACGCAACCGCCAAGAACGGCGATTGCCAGAAGTGACACAAGGCAGATCAGAACAGAATACGAGGATAGCAAAGGCACAGCAAATCATACAATGAGAAGATACGGAAAATAATAAACGCTAGCTAACCGCGAACACCGCACTCATTCGCAACAGTGCACGCGGTTATGCGCGGTCTCCACGTGATAAGCACAATAGAGACAAGCACGCCTAACTAACCATCAACAGACAAACACGAAACAAAGAACGTGAACGCTTGCTTAACGGTTACCTCATCGAGCCTACAGCAAGCGCCCGTATCAGACAAGACAGACAAACGAGAAACAGGAACTAGGCAGAAAGGATCCACCGCTCTTCCGCCAGAGCAAGTGTGATCCAAGCAGGAACACAGATCAGAAAGATCCACAGCCGCTAACGCTAGCGGCTAGTGCGATCTAAACAAGACAGATCAGATGAGGTAGCTGGTAGCAACCGCTGCTCCAGCTTACACTCCAGGAACTAGATCAGAAGGATCCACAGCCGCTACCGCTAGAGGCTAATGCGATCCAAACAAGACAGAGCGATTCGCTATCAACCGCCGCTGGTGACAGCGCAATCGCGACAGACAAGACAGGACAGAATAGGCAGTACAAATTATACACAAACTGACTGCACTAACTAGGAATGCAAGGAGCACTCCCCAAGAATTAACTATACTAAGATAGCAGTGGCTGACACTCCAGGTGAGTCCAGCAGGAACAAACCTCTATGAGCAGCGAAGCATTGTGGGACACACATAGTACTTATAGTACACGCCTCCAATGAATGTGGCCAGGCAATTTGCATGACAACGTATGCAAATTCCTCAGCAAGCACAAGCTGCAAAACTGACAGAAGGTCTTCTTTCCAGAGTCCTGCAGCATGCAGACCTGAATAATGATCAAAAGGCTGCCTGCCTGCGCAGGCAGCTGAGCGGATCGTTACACATTATTTTTTGGTTTACATTCCTTCTTTGTATGCTACATTCTTAGCTGGGCTGAAAATGAGCTCTGTCTGCTGTAGAAGCAGAGAGTTGAGAAGTGATCACTAGATAGTTTAATATATAAATATAGCATCTATGCAAGACAATGCAATGGCAGCTTCCAGAGCAGATACATTTTTTTAACTTTTTATTTAGAAGGAAGGATGGGTGACAAGGTTTGAATTAAATGGGCATGATTCACAAAGCTTTTTCACCTGTTTTCCTCTGTTTTCACCTGATCTATGATACTTTTTTAAGTTTCCAAGGTAGGAAAAGTAATATTGAAAGGAAGTTAATTATGAACCACTTACTTTGAGTGATTATTTTGCTTGTAAATGTGCTGAAAGGTTATTTTTATCATTTAGGCGATGAAGGTGTATGAGAAGTTTTGTGAATAGAGTCCATTGTATAGAATGGTGTTCTCCTTTATCTAATGGGCGATTAAAAAAAAAAAATATATATATATATAGTTAGCTCTACACATTTTTGGGACTGGAAGTGATAATAGGTTTCACAGTGCAGTCTTAACAACCTAAAAGCTCATCTTTTCAAGCAAGCATATAATACGATCTACAAAGTTTTAGCTCCCTGGCTTCAATTTTCAAAGCATTAGGCCCCGTTCACATCACAAACGCAGATGGCCATGCGTGCGAAACGCAACGCATGCGAACGCACGCCATCCGCGTTTGTGTGCGTTGCGTGGCTGATCCCATCACTGAAAAGTGAATGGGACAGCCACGCGTTTTTACAAAAAATGCGTGCAGCATGCGTTCCCGGACCGCACAGGTCCGGAACGCATGCAGTGTGAACATCAGACAGTGCACTCTATGCACTGTCTGATGTCGTGCGTGTCTGCCTCCTGCACGCGTTTCCAAAACGCGGCTGGAAACGCGTGCAGTGTGAACCGGGCCTAACCGTATTTGGCAATGCAAAAAACAGCTGATTTTACGGAGCATTTTGGAAAATGTCAATTCATCAAGTCCGTTACCGCATGGCAAGCAGAAATTACCGACCAGCGAGGTTAAATTACCGACTTGTGCAGTAAATACCTCAAGACATGTCAGTACAATGTCAATTCATAAAGATTAACCACCCTGGCGTTCTGATTAAATCGCCAGGGTGGCTGCGGGAGGGTTTTTTTTAAATTAAAAAAAAACTATTTCATGCAGCCAACTGAAAGTTGGCTGCATGAAAGCCCACTAGAGGGCGCTCCGGAGGCGATCTTCCGATCGCCTCCGGCGGCAAGGAATAACACGGAAGGCCGCAATGAGCGGCCCTCCGTGTTTCGCTTCCCTCGTCGCCATGGCGACGAGCGGAGTGACGTCATGGACGTCAGCCGACGTCCTGACGTCAGCCGCCTCCGATCCAGCCCTTAGCGCTGGCCGGAACTGTTTGTTCCGGCTACGCTGGGCTCGGGCGGCTGGGGGGACCCTCTTTCGCCGCTGCACGCGGCGGATCGCCGCGCTGCACGCGGCGGATCGCCGCGCTGCAGCGGCGATCAGGCAGCACACGCGGCTGGCAAAGTGCCGGCTGCGTGTGCTGCTTTTTATTTGGTGGAAATCGGCCCAGCAGGGCCTGAGCGGCAGCCTCTGGCGGTGTTGGACGAGCTGAGCTCGTCCAGACCGCTCAGCAGGTTAAAACATGTGGTAAAGCCCAGTAACTAGTTCAGTAATTACCGGAAGCTCTTTTGTGTCGAAAACCAGCTTCCGCATGCCTTCAGAGTGCGATATCCCATGAAAGGCCATGACTGACAGGAGCCAAGAGCCAATAGGAACAGCCTCCCTCTCCTGCTACTCCCTCTGAGGGTCAAGCTTCTTTATACCCCAATCCCCCCCACCCTTCTGTATACACATGTGGTTCCCTATTGTAACAATATCATTATCCAAACGTAATATAATATGGCCTGCCTTGCCAACCTATGCTGTATACAAGCTCACAACAAACTGACCGTTACAGCTCTTGTACCATTGGCATCTGGCATTTCCATTATAACAGGCTGTGGCAGATGAATGTATGCACAAGTAATGTTTTGCCTTGTGCTTGTCGACCCTTCTCATCTCCTATTGTGTGTTGGTCATATATGGGTAAGGGTTGGGTGTACAGTTGGTGCACATATAAAAGCATGTTGTCTTTGCGGTTCCTGTTCTTATCTCTAAAAGCTGTGAAATGGCTGTTAGCTGTTTGGAGCTGCCACCCCTACATTACAAATGTAACTTCCGGATTGCTGTGAGCATGTTCATGGAATAAAGTGCACAACACAAGTTGGTACAGTCTATTCCCTACTTTCTTTTACCACAAATGACAGCATGTTACTTTCCTTTCAGGAGGAGCACACTAGTGACTGTGTTTCTGGCTGAGATATTGTCAGCTCGAGACTGTTCAATAAATGTTATATCTTAAAAACAATCTGGACCACAACTTAGACTGTGTTTTAGATTTTGTCCCCCTTGTATCAGGCATGTCTAAAGTCTGACCCGGGGACCAAATGCGGCCCACCAAGTATTTTCTGGTGGCCCCCAAAGCACTCTACAGTTGTTAATTCCCTGTGGCCCACAAGCTGCTGGCACTCTGCTTCCCCCTTTGGTTGCCTGTAGGTTATCAGCCATCACTGTAGCAGTAGCAGCCACTGATTAGCAGCCGCCACTGTGCCAGCAGCAGTAACAGGCACCGATTAGCAGCTACCACTGTGTTCACAGCAGTAACAGCCACTGATTACAGTATATGGGTTATTACCTGCGTAAATGTTTTATTTGACAAAATGTTACATGCAATGGTGTACCTAATGGCATTTAGCAAAAATTGTGTTAATTTTTATAGTCCGACCCCCTAGCACTCTCTAGAACTATGATATGGCCCTTAGCCCTTAGCCTGAAAAGTTTAGACACCCCTGGCCTTATGTTATTGAGTTTGACACCCCTGAACTAGAGCATAAATGGATACCAACCCTGCATAAAAAGCCACTGCTGAGTTAAACATGTTATTGCATCAGATTGCAAAGCAAAAAAAGACAAACTGGCAGTCTGCTCAGAATGCTTTAACCACTTCAGCCAGGGGCGTACCTAAAAATCCCCGGGCCCCCCTGCAAAAAAAAATCCCCCCCCCCACGGGCCCGCTCAGGGACTTTTGTGGGGCAGGAGGGGTCGCAGCATAAGAGGAGAGCGTGGCTGCAGATCAGTGGGGAGGGGGGACACCCTACCCCCCTCACCTCGGGCTCTCCTCTCTCAGCGCTTTCCCTCCTGCAATCATTGGTGGCAGCAGGAGGCAGCAGGCAGGCTGAGCACATACCTCCTTCTCGCCGGAGGTCTTCCGATCACTAAGTGCTTCATGTAACTTCCTGTGTTTTAGTTTTGCATCCATCACTATTTACAAGCTTATAATTTAAAAAATATTAGTTGTATACGCTCTTCACATGCATATTAAAAAAGTTCACACCCTTAGGTAACTATTTATTTATTTTTTTTAAATTGCAATTTTTTTTTATTTTTTTTTATTTAAAAATTTGATTTGGGTATTTTTTGGGCGTGGGGCAATGTATGTGCATGTAGCTTTTACAGTGAGTTTTTGTTTTTCTATCCTTTGAGTGAATTACAAGGAGGACGGGATTTTTACGAAGGAGGTATCATAATGTTTTAGTTATCACCCAGAAATAAAAGTGCATGATGTTGAGAATATCAGCTCATTGTATCTTTTATTTCTTTAACAGTTTGTGCCAGAAATTACAAAAGCTTGAGAGGGAAAAGATTGAGGCTTGCATTGTGATAAAGTTGCTGCATTTGAATGGTAATAGTGCCTGGCAAATTCATTATGAGATAATGGCAGTTTATGGAAACGATTGCCCATCTTATGAAACGATTGTGAGATGGATAAGTGGTCATATGTCCCTCACAGACGAGCCAAGACCTGGAAGAACATCACTGTTGGACAAAGTGGAGTGTTTAATCCTGGAAGACAGAAGAACAACGATCCAAATTATCATAATGAAACTGGCCTCAGTTATGGTAGTGTGTGGAAGAATATTCATAATGAACTGCACGTCTAAGGTGTCTGTACGCTGGGTTCCACATTTGCTAACCCATTTCCAGAAACGAACATAGCGTGCTCTTTCTAGACAGATGTTGATGCAGTTGGAACAGGATGAAGAGGATTCTTTTTGGTCTGGCTCTACTACCCTTCAGATGCATGAACTTTATCACGCTGCGAGCCTCAATCTTTTCCATCTCACACTTTAGTCAGTTCTGGCACAATCTGTAAAAGAAATAAAGGATACAATGATCTGATTTTCTCAACATCATGCACTTAGGGACCAGTTATGACACTGACAAATTTTATCAATATACCATAACAACTTATCGGTAATAACTACAACTTTCCAAAGACATAAAAACAAATTTCTTTGCAACCTTTTGAAACTTTGTTTCTTCTTCAGGCATGATACAGAACTCAGTCAGAACTGTACAAAGTAATGTCACATAAGTATCATGCCTGAACTTTACGTTTCTAAAGCTTGCAAAGAATCTTGTACAATTAGTCATTAAAGGTATCACCTAAACAACTTTTGTTATTATGTCTTTGGATTCTCTCCATGATTAATACCAGACCACACACAACTGGAATGAAAACTTTGATACCCTCTCATTTAGATGACCTTCATTTGTGCCCCTTCCATTGTGTTCTTCCTCATTGTTAAGGCTATACCGGTAGTGGAACCGGTGATCACAACTGGTGGCATAACTTAAGATGTAAGAACAAAACAATGCACACAGTATTCAATGAAATAAGGTTCAACTATATACAAGTGAAAAAAAGACAGTAAAGCCAGCCCTGAAAAACAAACAAACAACTAACTAACTAGCTACCTGTCTTACTACTGTATAAATATGTATATCATGTATAGGAGGACGTACAAGATGGAACAGCAGAAACAGAAGGATAGGGCATTTTGAAGTCTGATCAGCAGGGTCAGGGGTCAAAAAATCACAGGCAGACAAACAGCAATGCAACAGGAGCCCACTAGGCATACATTTTTGGCAGTTTTTAAAATGGTGGAATTAAATAAGTAAATAAGTCACAGATGAATGTCTAATTCATATCCTAACAGCGTGTAGGAAGACCATCTGCTGACCGCTCAATAAGATGCAAATAATTCTGAATTGATGAAGGATTCTGCAAACTTGTATGCAAATGAATGTAGCTTGAAAATAAATCACATTCCACTTTAATTAGATTTGATTGGTCCATGTAACGATCGGTGTCAACACACAGAGAGAATCTGATCATTGATGATCTGCAGAATCATCAATAATACAGATGTATACTTGATTATGGATGATCTGCAGAATCACCAATAATACAAGTATGACTAACCTCTGGACACCTAATAAAGTTTAAGTGTTTGGTGTAACTGTAGGCTATCTCCCGTGAGGCGGGAGATACAGGCAGATTGGTCGAGAACCACCTGAGGGGCAGGTGGCTCTGGGAAGTGCAGGGACTATCTCCTTGAGAGAAAGAATAGTGAGAACCTGGCAACCAGGGATATCTGGATATCAGATATAGACTGTACTGCAGCCAGGGGACTCCAGGGGAAGAGGCCACTGGCAGCTAACCAGCCGGACTCTCTGAGGAGCAGGAGTCCTAGATGCAACTGACACTTGGTGGAATTGTGTCACTGCTAGTACAGATAGACTGAGCACTCAAGGGGTGAGTGACAGCCTGGAAGGTCGGGCAGGCCAGGTCGGCAACATACAAGCAGATAAGGTACAGAGACAGAAGGCTGATTCAGTAACCGGGTACAGGCAGGGTCTGGCAACAGGTAGGCAGATATGCAGAGGTACCGAATCAGAAAGCAACAGAAATAGAGCAGAGTCCTAGTCTGAGGTGTGAGGTCCGTGGTCTCGAAAGTATAACACAGTAATGACACAGTAATCCTAAGCTTGGGTGTGAGGTCCTTGGTCACAACACCCCGGAACTGGTCTAAAGTATAACACAGCAATGACACAGTAATCCTAAGCTTGGGTGTGAGGTCCTTGGTCACAACACCCTGGAACTGGTCTAAAGTATAACACAGCAATGACACTGTAATCCTAAGCTTGGGTGTGAGGTCCTTGGTCACAACACCCTGGAACTGGTCTAAAGTATAACAGCAATGACACAGTAATCCTAAACTTGGGTGTGAGGTCCTTGGTCACAACACCCCGGAACTGGTCTAAAGTATAACACAAGCGTAATCTGGCTAAGTGTGAATTCCCAGGTCCACCTGGTTCTAACACACTGTGGGATCTGACTGAGGTCTGAGTGCTCACACGTAAGTATTCGCAACGGCAGACAACCTGAGACTGACCAGCGAGATCTATATATAGTGCAGCGCTCCTCAGCGCCGCCCAGCGCCACTCAGCCAATCAACAGCTGCACTGGGATTAGCTGATCGACCTGATCAGCTGATCCCTCTCCCACTGGCATAAAGGTCCTGCCTCCCAGCGCGCGCGCACGTAGCTCTCCATCTGTGTGCACTAGAAGGCTCAGACAAACCAAACGCATGCTGCTGTGCGGAAACCGCCGGTCTGAACGCGAAGACAGCCGCCCCGCTGCCAGACCGCGCGGCGGCATCTCCGCAATCCATTACAGTCCATTTTCAAGCTGTATCCGGAATCAACTTAATATTATTTGCATCTCATTGACTATCCTTACTGGTGAGAAATTGAAGTGCTGCAGACCAAATGCACAATGCCACCATCAGGTAAACCAGGGTACTGCAGGTATAAGAATGTTGGGCAGTAGGGATGGTCAGTGGATGGTCAGTGACGTGCAAGTAATTCTGAGCTGATGCAGGGTTATGCAATTTTATGCAGCTTGAAAATGGGCCAGCAGGAATCCATTGGTCCAAAACACCATCTGCTGCTGAGCAAAGCAAGTACAATAGTGTAGGCATACAGTGCCATTTGCACAACTAAAGCTGCATGCTATTACTCTCCATATCATTATTATCAAATGACAAGCTTGCTTTCATTTCATTAAAAGACACCGTAAGTGAGAGGGCTACTGAGATTGCAGTATTTTTTTTCCTTGTAAACATTACCAGTTGCCTGTTTTCCTGCTGATCTTTCATTCATCAGTAGTGTCTAAATTGCCCACCTGACACAAGCATGCAGCAAATCCAGTCAAACTTCAGTCAAACATCTGATCTGCATGATTGTTCAGGACCTATGGCTATAAGTATAAGAGGTAGAGGATCAGCAGGACAGTCAGGAATTGTGCATTGTTTTGAAGGAAATAAATATGTCAGCCTCACTATCCCCCCTCACTTCAGATGTCCTTTAAGTCTGCAAGAGTTAATTTGTCAGGGTTACCTGTGTTTTATGAACTAACCAGGTGAGTGATTTTTCTTTTGTTGTAGACAAAGCGTTCAGAAATGGAAATGTACAGGAGGTACAGCCAAGAGGCCTTGTATATGCGGAACATGCCAAGATCCGGCCTAAGGAAGAAAAAACTTTTCAATATTAACAAATCAATCTACAAAGCTAAACCACAGTCCTGGGATAGCTTTCTGCTATAAAACAGATTATTTTCTGTCTGTCCACAAAATTTCAGGGGAACCTGAGCAATTACACACATTTATGAGAAATTGTAGGCCAAGGATTTTCTCCAAGTAGAGTTTTAGCCTTTTTCTGGCACCTGGACTTAAAGAGTGATCCAATTTAAACAGACTACAAAAGGAAATGGGTTATTCTTTCGGTGCTTTTAATAAAGCAAAATACAAAGGGAACCACTAGGTAAAGGCCCATGAAATATCAAGCAATAGAATATAAAAAAAAGCTGCTGGTGAATATCTTTGTAGAAGTTCTCAGTTACCTAGTTATCATCTCTTGGCCTGTCTGCTTGTTTCAGCACCACTAGCTCGCTTATCAGTAAAGTAAAAGAATGGGCATGTCAGCCATAGATCTAGTAATTGTGTACAGTGTACCCAGGTAGCGTTGTCAGAGGTGCTTCTAGACGTTTTGGTGCGAAAGGAGAACTTTAAAATGATGCCCCTCCTCTTAAAAAATACAGATATTAGTGGTAAATATTAGTTATGATTACCAATGGAATTTGTGCAACCCAGAAATGAAAAAAATTACAATGTAAACTATTAATCTGAATCCAATGTTTGTTAAAAATTGCATTGGACTTGGTGGGTGTGTTTATACATGGTATTACCGACCAGTTGTTGATCTTTGATCCAGCATGGATTAATGAATGGCACCACATCTTAGAACCTTAATGGAGGGTCCTTTAGCGATCATCTGTGCTTTGAGTTTGACTGAAGCATCCCTTCTTGTTTGTCTGTGAACATTGATATACTTACCCATGTGTATGGATGCATACAGATATCTGTTTAACAATATGGTACTTGAATGGGAGGATAAACTTTATGTTTATATGTTAGCTTTATACACTAGCACTTTAGCCTTTGCTCCTGACAAAGCCCCACTTAGGGTTGAAACATGTTGAATTGCATTTTTATTACTGTATAATGTTATTGCTGTTTAAGGGGGAGGGGGATTATGTTGTATAAATGAGATTGTGCTGTTATTATGTGGTAGGTTACTATAGTTGGACTACTGAACTACCTATATATTATCACAGGTTAAAAATTACTCTGATTTCATGTGGTGGCTGCTGTATTTATTTTCTTTTAACTACCTGCGGACCGCTGCAGTATAAATCTACGTCGGGCAGGGGGCGCTGTGGTTCTGACCGGACATAAACTCTACGTCCCATTAACCGCGCGCCCCAGCCCGTCCGTGTCGCTTGGTCCGCTCGGCCCCCGCCGCAATCAGCTGCCCTGTTACCTCTATGACGGCAGAGCACTGTGAGCCGGACAGGAGACGTTTTTATTGGCTCCTGGCCCTGTCATTCATGTAAGCCGTTCCCCTTTGCTTACATGGCGTGACAGGGTCAGGAGCCAATGAAAGCGGCTCCTGACCGGCGCACAGCGCTCTACCGTCATAGCGACGGCAGAGAGAGCAGCCTGCGGCGGGGACAGAGCGACTTGACCGGCAGGAGCGGCGGATTTTAGCGGCGATTCGCTGGAAAGCGGCGGTTTACTGGACCAGCACCCTCTGGTCCTTAAGGGGGCAGAGGGTGCTGGTCCTGAAGTGGTTAAACAATACTATTTGCCTGGTATTCCTGCCGATCTTTTGTGGCTGCAGTAGTGTCTGAACCACACCTTAAACAAGCATCCAGTCAGACTTCTGCATACTATAACTTTCCATGTAATTGTTGTTAGCAAATTACAAGTGTGCTTTTAGTTCATTAAGGCTACTTACACACCAAAACGTTGCGTTTTAGGGGACGTTATGGTCGCATAACGTGCCCCTAACGCAATGTATGGTGGTGCGGGAAAGGACGGTAGAGTGAGCCGCGTGAGGCGGCTCTATCCGCATAAGGTCTTCCAGGGTGGAGCTGATTGGCCAGCGGGACCACGTGATGTGGAGCGAGACACTCCGCATCACGTGGTCCCGCCTGCCAATCAGTGGCCGCCAGTGCAGTGCATATTAAGTAGCTATGTGCGCGGCTACTGTAGCGGCACCTCCCCGCCTCCTCTCCGCCCCCCACTGAGCATGTGCAAACAGTCTAATGCGGCTAAAGCCACTAGAACGCACAGCATGCTGCACTTCCACTACAACGTGCAGCGTTACATGTAACGCAACGTGGGCAGTGTGAACAGCCCACTTGTGTTACATTGCTGTGCTTTGGGGGAGCGTTACAGGCTGCACTAACATGCGCCTGTAATGTCCCTGTGTGGAAGCAGCCTTAAGGGAACCTAAAGTGAGAGGGGTATGGAAACAGCCATATTTATTTCCTTTTAAACATTACCTGTTGGCTGGCGTCCTGCTGAACTGTCGTGCATCAGTAGTGTCTGAATCGCACACCTGAAACAAACATCAGGTAAATGTTGTCAAACTTAAGTTTAACATCTGATTTGAGATTCCACAGTTGTGGTTCGGGGAAACAAGCCAAAATGAGACACCCCACCCATCGACTAGTCCAGAATATCATCAATTCAACCCATTCAAATCTAGCCTCTAAGTGGAAATCCCCCATTCTTGAAATAACCACTCACCACCTAGTGATGTATGAAAGGATGTTGGCTATGGTTGAGGACCACATGCCTCAGTTTTCCAAGACGTGAGATGCCTGTGTTGATCAAGCTGAAAATGTTAGTTTGTCTTATTTAACATTTTTCTGATCCTCTCTGTTATGTTTATGATTGTATTAAGCTCTCAGAGTGTTTCCCTTATACCTGGATATAGATTATGTCGTAATTGGTGACTTTGACCCATGATGGTACTGTTTTCTAGTTTTGTTTATTTTTGCTCAAATTTATTATGTGCAATACCCACCTTGTGTTGATATTGTTCTATGACATACTATGAGCACCCCGGGGGGCTGGGGGGGGGGGTCATTTGTGTACCTTATCCTCTAGCTATTGAAATAAAAACTAATTGAAACTAAAAGGAAATATATTTCAACCTCCATATTCCCCTCACTTCAGGTGTGCTTTAGGTGTACACTTCAAGTGTGCTTTGAACTAGTAATATACACTGCCATGGCCAATCTTGACAAAATGTCAAATTGTTGCATTTTTCTTTCAGTATTATATTACAGTATATCATGTTACTGTTAGTGTGGGTTCCCCTCAGCACAACTTATGATCTATTGTGTGAATGCAGACAGCACAAGCATAAGGTACAAATTAATGATGAAATCTTGATTGTACAATCTCACCACTTTTTTGTAATTAGAGATGTCGCGAACCTCCGATTTTCGGTTCGCGAACCTCCGCGAAAGGTTCGGTTCACGAAAAAGTTCGCGAACCGCAATAGACTTCAATGGGTAGGCGAACTTTAAAAATTTGAAAAAATTCTACCGGCTGCAAAAATGATAGTAAACATGTTTCAAGGGCTCTAATACCTGGAGCTTCCTCCCTCCTACCGGAGGGAGGAGGGTCTCATCCGCCAGGGAATTATACTATTTCAAAAACCAGTTTACATACCATGGCTGGGAATTGAACACAGGTCTAACTGTGTGGTGGGCAAGTCACCCTAACCGCTGTACCACAACAGTACTAACTGAAGCTGGCCTAGCATTTACTATTTATGCTCAATGCAATAGAAACATTAGGTTGCTTAAAGGGAACCTTAACTGAGAGTGATATTTATTTATTATTTATTTATTTATTGCATTTATGAAGCGCCAACATGTTACGCAGCGCTGAACATTAATTTAGGTTACAGACAATATTTAGGGGTGACATACAGCAATATGACAATACAGGAATACAAGAAAACCAGATCACACACCATAGTATGAGTACCAGGTAATGCTTAGTCAATCACTGGATGGAGCATGGAGATTAGGCAAGTTAGGTTCACTCAGATGCATAGCATGGGTTCACAGTAATGGAGGTGCAAGATCAGGTAGGACACAAAAGGAGGAGGACCCTGCCCAAAGGCTTACAATCTAGAGGGAGAGGTAAGGACATGAATGGTAGGGGACCAGAGTTCAGCTGTAGGTTTAGAGCACTTGTGAGGGGTAGTAGGCCAGAGTGAAAAGGTGAGTTTTGAGGGCTTTCTTGAAGATGTTGAAGGAGGGGGCTGCCCTAATGGGTGGAGGTAGGGAGTTCCATAGTGTTGGAGCAGCTCTTGAGAAGTCCTGGAGGCGTGCAAGGGACTGGGTGATGCGGGGGGCGGTTAGGCGAAGTTCATTGGAAGAGCGGAGTGAGCGGCTAGGTGTGTACCTCTGAGTAAGATCGGAAATGTAGGTTGGACAGGTTTTGTGGACAGATTTGTAGGTCAGACACAGTATCTTGAATATGATTCTGGACTGGATAGGAAGCCAGTGGAGGGATTCTAGGAGGGGATCTGCCGTGGTGGAGCGATGGGAGCAGTGGATAATTCTGGCTGCCGCATTCATGATGGACTGCAGTGGGGCTGTTCGGGTCATAGGGAGACCAGACAGCAGGGCATTGCAGTAGTCAAGGCGGGAAATTATGAGGGCATGGATGAGGAGTTTGGTGGTGGCAGAGGTCAGGAAAGGGCGAATCTTACAGATGTTATGAAGGTGGAAGTTGCAGGACTTAGTGAGGTTTTGGATGTGGGAAGTGAAGGAGAGTGCGGAGTCCAGGGTGACACCCAGACAGCGGGCTTGAGAGTTAGGGCGAATGGTAGTGTGGTTAACAGTGACATGCACATCTGGGAGGTTCGTGGATGGCCGGGGTGGGAAGATCATAAATTCCGTTTTGTCTAGATTTAGTTTCAGGAACCTAGCGGACATCCAGGAGGAGATGGCTGATAGACAGGAGGAGACCTTGTCCATGGTAGTGGTGGATATGTCAGGGGTGTGGAGGTAGATCTGGGTGTCATCTGCATACAGATGATAGTTAAAACCCATGGAGGAGATAACCTTGCCAATGGAGGATGTGTATAGGGTGAACAGTAGGGGGCCAAGGACTGAACCTTGGGGGACTCCCACCGAGAGGTGGTTGGGGGTGGACGAGGACTCATTGAAGGTGGTCGTGAAGGAGCGGTTGGAGAGGTAGGATGAAAGCCAGGACAGGGCGAGATCGTGAATGCCCAAGGACTGGAGGAGTAGGGGATGATCTACTGTGTCAAAAGCTGCTGACAGGTCAAGGAGGAGGAGAATGGAGTATTTACCTTCAGCTTTAGCTAAGGCAAGGTCATTGACCACTTTGGTGAGAGCAGTTTCGGTTGAGTGGGCAGGCCGAAATCCAGATTGGAGTGGGTCTAGCAGTGAGTTGGCATTGAGGTACTGGGTCAGGCGTTTGTGAACCAGACGCTCAAGGACTTTTGAGGCAAAGGGGAGGAGGGAGATAGGACGGTAGTTGGAGGGTAGCGAGGGGCGAGTGAGGGTTTCTTGAGCAGGGGTAGTACAGTGGCCTGCTTGAAGTCTGAGGGGAAGGTGCCTGTGGATAGGGAGAGGTTCAACAGGGTAGTGAGGACTGGGGCCAATTCCGTGAAGTGAGGCTGGAGTAAATCAGAAGGGATGGGGTCAAGGGGGGAAGTAGTGGTATGGGAAGTCTGCAGTAGGTGGTTGACTTCCTCGGTGATATGGATGTTTCCTGTAAACAATACCAGTTGCCTGGCAGTCCAGCTGATCTCTGTGACTGCAATAGTGGCTGAATCACACCCTGAAACAAGCATGCAGCTAATCCAGTCTGACTTCAGTCAGAGCACCTGATCTGCATGCTTGTTCAGGGGCTGTGGCTAAAAGTATTAGAGACACAGGATCAGCAGGCGATTCAGGCAACTGGAATTATTTTAAAAGGAAAAATCCATATCCTTCTCAGTTTAGGTTCCCTTTAAGGATTCGTAGCATAAAAGCCAACTCACATTGGCTGGGAATCGAACCCAGGTCTCACTGTGTGGTGGGCAAGCACCCTAACTGCTGTACCACAACAGTACTAACTGAAGCTGGCCTAGAATTTACTATTTATGCTCAATGCAATAGAAACATTAGGTTGCTTAAAGGGAACCTTAAATGAGAGTGATATGGATGTTTCCTGTAAACAATACCAGTTGCCTGGTAATGGCCTGGTAAGTAATGTCTGGATGGTGTAATGCTTAAGTGCTCTGCCTCTGACACAGGAGACCAGGGTTCGAATCTCGGCTCTGTCTGTTCAGTAAGCCAGCACCTATTCAGTAGGAGACCTTAGGCAAGTCTTCCTAACACTGCTACTGCCTATAGAGCATGCCCTAGTGGCTGCAGCTCTGGCGCTTTGAGTCCGCCAGGAGAAAAGCGTGATATAAATGTTATTTGTCTTGTCTACTTTTTCTCTTGTATTGAACATAAATGGTAAATGCTAGGCCAGCTTCAGTTAGTACTGTTGTGGTACAGTGGTTAGGGTGCTTGCCCACCACACAGTGAGACCCGGGTTCAAATCCCAGCCAATGTGAGTTGGCTTTTATGCTACAAATCCTTAAAGGGAACCTAAACGGTGAAGGATATGGATTTTTCCTTTTAAAATAATACCAGTTGCCTGAATCGCCTGCTGATCCTGTGTCTCTAATACTTTTAGCCTCAGCCCATGAACAAGCATGCAGATAAGGTGCTCTGACTGAAGTCAGACTGGATTAGCTGCATGCTTGTTTCAGGGTGTGATTCAGCCACTATTGCAGTCACAGAGATCAGCTGGACTGCCAGGCAACTGGTATTGTTTACAGGAAACATCCATATCACTCTCAGTTAAGGTTCCCTTTAAGCAACCTAATGTTTCTATCGCATTGAGCATCAATAGTAAATGCTAGGCCAGCTTCAGTTAGTACTGTTGTGGTACAGTGGTTAGGGTGCTTGCCCACCACACAGTGAGACCCGGGTTCAAATCCCAGCCAATGTGAGTTGGCTTTTATGCTACAAATCCTTAAAGGGAACCTAAACAGTGAAGGATATGGATTTTTCCTTTTAAAATAATACCAGTTGCCTGAATCGCCTGCTGATCCAATGTCTCTAATACTTTTAGCCACAGCCCCTGAACAAGCATGCAGATCAGGTGCTCTAACTGAAGTCAGACTGGATTAGCTGCATGCTTGTTTCAGGGTGTGATTCAGCCACTATTGCAGTCACAGAGATCAGCTGGACTGCCAGGAAACTGGTATTGTTTACAGGAAACATCCATTTACTTCTCAGTTTAGGTTCCCTTTAAGGGGGCAGAGATTGCTGGTATGGAAGTTAAGCATTACATTGCATTACATTGATTTACAATACAGCATTACAATACATTACATTGATTGCTGTGTGAACTTATTAATTAATTCCTTTTTTTCAAATACTTTTATTGGAGCATTAAAGGGATACTTAAGTCTGGCCAAAAAAATGAGTTTAACTCAGCATAAATAGTAAATGCTAGGCCAGCTTCAGTTAGTACTGTTGTGGTACAGCGGTTAGGGTGATTTGCCCACCACACAGTGAGATCTGGGTTCGATTCCCAACCATGGTATGTAAACTGGTTTTTGAAATAGTATAATTCCCTGGCAGATGAGACCCTCCTCTCTCCGGTAGAAGGGAGGAGGGAATAGGTAGAAGGGTTGGAGGGAGGAGGGAAGCAGCTGTCCCTTAACTAATTAGTGTAGGCAGACAAGTGAGTGAAATGGCATAAGGACCTTGCTTGGAGGAGGGAGGGGGGGCGAGCCTCCAGCAGTGAGAGCAGTGTGTTTGGCAATAATCTGACTGCTGACTGTGATGTAGTAGAGGGTCAAAGTTTTGCTCAATACAGCATTATGGGGCGAATCGAACTTCCGCAAAAGTTCACCTGGTGCAGGCGAACGTGAACCCCCAAAGTTCGTCTGGAACCGGCGAACAGTTTGCTACATCTCTATTTGTAATATGAGGGACTACTTAATGTATCCATTCAATGTATATTCACTCAGTTTACCCATCTACTATATAGATATAGATGAATATTTAAAAAAAGGCATCCATAAATGTGGGCGTCGGATTATGCGGATACAGTAGAATCCCTTAACCTCCCTGGTGGTAAGCCTGACCCACGCTCGGGTTAGCCACCGGAGAGGATCACATGGCCCCCGGAGGATTTAAAAAAAAAAAAAATGTAATTTATAGGCTTAAGCTAGCACTTGGCTAGCTAACCATGCCCCATAAGTTCCTCCGATCGCCACGTTTATACGTACCCCCCAGGGATCCCGCTATGACGTAGCCTCCCAATCAGCTCCAGGCTTCGCTATGGGGAGGATCAGGACTGAGCATGACGTCGATGACGTCAGACGTCATGTCCAATAGTCGCCATAGCGACGAGTGAAGCTAAATGTTGAAGCTGTTGCTCTCGCGGGATCGCGGAGGAGTAAATATTGCTGGCGGCAATCAGGGGGATCAGAGCGGTGCCGGGGGACATAGTTAGCTAGCGAAGTGCTAGCTTAAGCATTTAAATTTCATTTTATTTTTTAAAAAGTCCTCCCGCGGACACAGCCTCTGAAACTGCGTACCGCCAGGGAGGTTAAGGAGGAGCTGTCAGCCATACTAGCTGTCAGCCACGTCTCCCTCTCAATACCAGCTGTCAAACATCAATTCAAGAATCAAATAAAATATCGCCGCTTAAAAGGGCTAACACCACAACATATCCGAGATAACCTTAGCTTTGATGAATTGACAGACTCCAGGTTGGACCCTGAATGTAACGATCAGTGTCAGCAACCAGAGAGAGAATCTGATCCTTGGCGATCCGCAGTATCCCCAAGAATACAGATATACCCGATTATTGAGGATCTGCGGAATCGTCAATAATCAGATATGTCTAACCTCTAGACACCTGAGAGAGTGTAGTGTTTGGTGCAACTGTAACAACTCTGAGTGAAGACCACCAGAGGAGCTGGCGGCCTAAGACTCCTGAGTAATTCACCCCTGACTGTGGGTGATATTCCTGTAGCCTGTGGACCCCTGAGCGAGGGACCGAGGCTGGGGTTGCAGGAAGCCCTGCTGCTGATATAAGGTCTTGCCCTGAACTGGGCTAACGTAATACAGTAGTAGCACAATCCTAGTCTTGGGTGTGAGGTCCGTAGTCACAACACCCTGGAACTAGCCTGGAGCATAACATAAATGATAATACAATTCCCTAGTCTTGGGTGTGAGGTCTGTGATCATCAACACCCTGGAACTAGTCTGGAGTATAACATAAATGATAATACAATTCCCTAGTCCTTGGTGTGAGGTCCGTGATCATCAACACCCTGGAACTAGTCTGGAGTATAACATAAATGATAATACAATTCCCTAGTCCTTGGTGTGAGGTCCGTGATCATCAACACCCTGGAACTAGTCTGGAACATAACATAAAGACAATACAGTTCCCTAGTCTTGGGTGTGAGGGCCTTGATCTCAACACCCTGGAACTATGCTAGAGAATACACAGAAGATACACAGTATTCCTAGTCTGGGGTATGAGGGCCTTGATCTCAACACCCTGGAACTAGTCTAACAAATAATATAATTCAATTAGTATTTTAAGCCATCAACAGAATCTGGCCAAGTGTGAATTCCCAGGTCCACCTAGCTCAAACACACTGTAAGGATCTGACTATGGTCTGAGTGCCTTCACGTAAGTGTTAGCAATGGCAGACAACCAGCAACTGACAAGCAGCAGAATATATAGTAGCTGGACTCTGCCGCCCCGCCCGATCCACTCAGCCAATCATGAGTTTTGCAGGAATCAGCTGATCTTCTTGATCAGCTGACACTTCCCCTGCTGGTATAAAGGTCCTGAGTTCAGGCCCGCGCGCGCGTAGCTCTCCATCTGCCTATGTGCACTAACAGACCCAGCCACACCAAGCGCACGCTGCTGCATGGACGCGGAAACAGCCGCTTTGCTGTCAGGACATGCGGCGGCCTTTCCGCATTCCACCATAATACCAGACGCATGTCTATGCGTGCAAACCGCCGCGTTGGACGCGGAGTCAGCCGCCTTGCTCTTGACACATGCGGCGGCTTTTCCGCGTTTTCTCACACTGATACTCTGGTATTTAAATACAACAACAAATGTGTGTCCTCCACCTTTGAGACCATTGCTCCTCTGTGCACCAAATATCTTACTCCACACCATCATGCACAGTGGTTTGATAACTCTATTAAAGAGCTGAAAAGACAAGGCCGAAAACTTGAAAGACTGTGGCGCAAATCTCAGTCCCCAGAAGACAAACATGCCTTAATCCTCCACTTGAAGAATTACCAAAAGGTAATCACGGGAAAAAAAACATCCTTTCTATCACAAGAGATTACAAATGCAGTTAACAAACCAGCCCAACTGTTCCGCACAGTGGAAAAACTCTGCAACCCGGCATGTCAAAAACTTAATATCGAGTCTTCAAAGGACCTCGGTGACCAATTTGCCCATTTCTTCACAGACAAAGGGCTTGATTCACAAAGCGGTGCTAACCCAGTTAGAGACTTTAGGCATGATAACCATTGCACCACGCTGGTGAAAAGCCAGTTTAGGCGTGATAAGTTTAGGCGTGATAAGTTTAGATAAGTTTAGATTGTGCGCAAAGTCCCGCACGCAAAGCAACGCCATTAAAACTCTATGCGAAGTGCACCAGACTTTGCTAGCGCAGAACTTTTGATCAGCTGTACACTGCGGTGCTAACCCAGTTGGCGCTTAAACTTATCACGCCTAAACTTATCACGCCTAACTTATCATGCCTAAACTTACCATGCCTAAACTTATCACACCTAAACTTATCATGCCTAAACTGAGTTTCGGCATGATAAAGGGCTTTTCACCAGCGTGCTACCTGTTAGCACCGCTTTGTGATTCAAGCCCAAAGTCTCCGCTATAAGGTCCGTCATCCAACTTACAGCATCTGAGCCTAATATAGCGCCGAAGACCATTAACAGAAACAACGTAAAACCTTGGTCAAACTTCAAAGATATTGATGAAGAAGTCACATCAAGCATCCTCCTTCACCTAACCGCCTAACTACCTGTGACCTGGATCCTGGCCCAACATAATTCATGTTGAACTGCCCCGACTTGTTTGTACCGGTATTCCTCAAAATTGTTATCTGTTCTTTACAATCAGGGATATTTCCTGCTTTACTGAAGGAAGCAATCATCAGGCCTCTCCTCAAAAAACCCTCCCTGGACCCCGATGCAATGACCAGCTACAGACCTGTCTCTAACCTTCCCTTTCTGGGTAAGCTAATAGAAAAAGCTGTATACCTCCAGCCAGAATCCAAAATCCTACAAAACAACATCTATGACCCATTCCAGTCTGGCTTCAGGAAACACCACAGCACTGAAACTGCCCTCATCCAAATATGCAACCACCTGCTCATGGTAAGAGACAGAGGAGAGTGTTCCATCCTCATACTGCTAGACCTTTCTGCAGCCTTTGACACAGTTGACCATGACATCTTGATAAACAGGCTACCGGAATACTGCGGCATTGATGGCATAGTTCTCCAGTGGTTCCAATCCTTCTTGAGTGGCAGAACCCAAAAAGTGTCTATGGGGCCCTTCCTGTCCACCCCTATACCACTTAAGTAATAGGTGCCCCAGGGCTCAATCCTCTCTCCCCTGCTTTTCACGATTATCATGTTACCGCTTGGAAAACTAATCCAAAAACATGGCCTATCACCACTGCTATGCTGACGACACCCAACTATATCTTTCCTTCAAGCCTGGTGTGACAGACCCAACTCCAACTATAAACGCCTGCTTACGTGAACTACAGCAATGGATGAATGACAACTGGCTGAAACTAAATGCAGACAAAACTGAAATCTTTCTGATCGGAGGGCAGCTCATGACAACAAAACAACTGAACTTGCAGTCTTTACCACTGGGAATAGGAGGCACGGATCTACGCAGCTCTAATCATGTGCGTAGCCTGGGAGTTCTAATTGATGGAGATTTAAACTTCAGAACTCACATCTCTGCTGTGGTGAAATCATCCTATTTTCACCTTAAGAACATCGCAAAAATCAAGCACCTCATCCCCCCAGAAGATCTACCAACTTTAGTTCATGCCTTCATTACCTCCCGACTGGACTACTGCAATGCTGTCTACACTGGCATTTTAAAAAAAAGGACTTGTACCGCCTACAGCTGATACAGAAAACTGCTGCCAGACTGCTAACCAACCAACCCCGTCACTGCCACATAACGCCAGTCCTGCACTCCCTTCACTGGCTACCCATAGAATGGAGGGTCCTATTCAAGATTGGCCTACTGACATTTAAATCACTGAATAATCTGGGCCCTGGATACATGAAAGAAATGTTGCAGCTGCGTAGCAATCCCCGCATTCTCAGATCCACAGGTTCTAATAATCTAGTCATACCCAGAGTCCACTTGGAAACTTTTGGTCCCAGAGCCTTCTGTCATGCTTCCCCTACGTTTTGGAACTCCTTACCTCAACAGATCAGGAAAGCTCCATCCCTAGACTCGTTTAAATCTAGACTGAAAACCCACCTGTTCAGTTTGGCATTTGCAGAAATATAACTTTTGTTGTGTGAATACTTCATCCTACTACGAATTACTGAATTTGAGAGAGCCTAAGCGCTTTGAATCCTATTGGAGAAAAGCGCTATAGAATTGTTATTGTATTGTATTATTGTATTGTATTGTATTGTATTGTATCTCAGAAAAAAACAACACATATATGAGTAGATAAATACTTGCTCTACTTACATAACAGATGTATTGCACTGTACACGTTTTGATTTTGGTGATTTTTTTACAGTAAAGAAAAGAAAATCCTTCTTAGCATTTCCCATTTTAAGTGTGGCTATTTGAAGCCAATTCTGATGTAATTTACTCCCTTAGTCTCCTCTGCCTGATTTGCCCACCCTTCACTATACAAAGTGCAGTGTCTCAGCATGAGAAATATTGGCCAATCAGAGAGGAACAGAGATGTATGAGTGGAAAACAGGGGGGAAAGAGGCTTCAGCCAATCAGGCTGCATTAGTTACAGTGGGATGCGAAAGTTTGGGCAACCTTGTTAACCGTCATGATTTTCCCATATGAATTGTTGGTTGTTACGATAAAAAATGTCAGTTAAATATATCATATAGGAGACACACACAGTGATATTTGAGAACTGAAATGAAGTTTATTGCAGTTACAGAAAGTTCACAATAATTGTTTAAATACAATTAGGCAGGTGCATACATTTGGGCACTGTTGTCATTTTGATTCCAAAACCTTTAGAACTAATTATTGGAACTCAAATTGGCTTGGTAAGCTCCGTGACCCCTGACCTACATACAGAGGTGAATCAAATTATGAGAGAGTATTTAAGGAGGTCAATTGTAAGTTTCCCTCCTCTTTTCATTTTCTCTGAAGAGTTGCAACATGGGGATGTCAAAATAATTCTCAAATGACATGAAGACAATGATTGTTCACCGTCATCGTTTAGGGGAAGGATACAGAAAGCTGTCTCAGAGATTTCAGCTATCTGTTTCCACAGTTAGGAACATATTGAGGAAATGGAAGACCACAGGCTCAGTTCAAGTTAAGGCTCAAAGTGGCAGACCAAGAAAAATCTCAGATAAACAGAAGCGACGAATGGTGAGAACAGTCAGTCAACCCACAGACCTGCAGCAAAGACCTACAACATAATCTTGCTGCAGATGGAGTCACTGTGCATCGTTCAACCATCGGCGCACTTTACACAAGGAGATGCTGTATGCAAGAGCGATGCAAAGAAAGCCTTTTCTCACAAACAGAGCCTCTTGAGGTATGCTAAAGCACATTTGGACAAGCCAGCTTCATTTTGAAATAAGGTGCTGTGCACAGTCACAGCATTCCATTTTTTATTTTATGCCTGACAGTTTCTCTTTAATAGTAATAAATGGATATGTTTTTGCATAGAATTGTGTTGAGTATAGTTATTAGATCAGATATTTGATTTGGTGTGTATGTCCTACCGTTTTTATACTGTAAACTGCCACAAATTGAATTATTAGGAAGTAGACACACTGCAGAATTTGTATCATCTGTAACAAAGAAATGTTTTCTTTAAAGGTTATGCTGTTGCTTATCTTTAAGGCTACTTTCCCACCAGGACGTTGCGTTTTAGGGGACGTTATGGTCGCATAACGTGCCCCTAACGCAACGCCTGGATGTGTTGGATGTGGACGTCAGAGCGAGCCGCGTTGTGCAGTTCCCTCTGGCGTCCGTGATGCGTACTTTGTAACACATGCGGCATCACGTGGTCCCGCCAGCCAATCGCAGCACAAAGCGGCCGCTCCAGGAAGTAAACACTGCACGTCACAACGTGCAGTGAATATTAATTAGCCATGTGCCTGGCCGCTCTCCCCTCCTCTCCAACATTACTGCGCATGTGCAAGCAGTCTAACAACGTACTGCATGCAGTACTTTCTCTTGACACCCATTGATTTTTCATTACTGTGCGGTGGGCTGCGTTACAGGCTGCTCTAACGTGCGCCTGTAACGTCCCACTGTGAAAGCAGCTTAAGAGCAGAGAAGTTAAGGTCCACTTTAATGTTGAGTTTACTCTGGCAAGCAGTGCCTTTTGAAAAAGCTTTCAGTTTTAAGACAAAGATGTAAATTGACCTATAGGGCAACAGAAAAAAAGCTGCATGTCACTTCTGGTGCGCTGCTGCCACCTGCTCCGTACATTCAGGGGACAGGCATCACCACAGCCCATGCCGACCACTTGCAGCTGTCCACAAACACCTGGGAGATTCTCAAGAGCAGTGGGCAGGCTAGTGTGTGTAAAATAGGCTTTATTCTGTAGTATGCAAGTTAGAGGATAGGTATCTTCATATAGCAGCTGGGAAGTGGTTAACGAGAAAACTATGATAGATTAATAAAATAAAAGCTGAGCTCATCATTCAATCATTTATTACACGTTAGTCATGGGTGAAGAGAAGCGAAGCAGGCCAGTTGTGACCATTAAACTTGGTCATTGATTTAACTGATGAATCATGTTGCTCATAGCTTTAGCACGTCTCTCCCACAGCTCAAATAGTTGCCGATGAAATCTTTGAAATTTTTCATGTTCATCCTACACCTTCTCTGAAAATTAGATTATCATTCAGTGAGTGCAGCATGATGCAAGTTTTACTAATGTTCCCGTAAAACTTTCCTATTAAGGCAGTAGGGTTTGAGCGTTAGGCACTGTCTTTTCCTGTGTGGGAGAAAAGAGAAGCGTAACTGACTGGAAAGCTCTGATCTCTTGTCTCTTATGGGGCAGCTGCGTCACAGCAGGCTGATTACCAGGCAATGAAATTCTCATGAAATCATATTTAATGCTTATTATGCTGTCATACCAAATTCCTCATAGCTGTAATATGCAATATGTGTAAAGGAAGTCAAAAGGGAATGCACAGGGATGTCTTAGAAACGTCACATGTTTTCCTGTTGACACTTGAATGTGTAGCTGGTACTCTGCACAAACAAACAGGGAAATATGAGTGGACACATCCTGGATTAAAATAAAGGGTTCCTAAAATAGGGATGTACAGATCATCCTGTACTTCAGTTGTGCTCTCCCCCTCCCCGTTTATGATGACGTGGCTCGCTGGTTACAGGACGTGTTATTAACTGATTTGCCTTGTTTAGCACAGGTCAGCTACAAGAGTCTCAAGGTGCCCACAGACATGAAATCATCATTGCCTGATCTATTTTAGTCTTTCCCAGACTACTCTGGCCAGCTCTTCCTATGGGAAGAATCACTTAGCTGGATTGGATTTCCCTAGCCATCTACCCACATAACTATAATCCAGCTTTTGCTTCAATATAAAGCTGACGTTTGGTCAAACATCAAACATAGGAAAAACATGGGAAGATATAAAAAGAATTGTAACAAATGGATCTGAATGGAGAGTCTTCACTGACAAGACAAGACGAGACAAAGAATATTTATACTGTGCTTTTCTCTTGGCGGACTCAAAGCACCAGAGCTGCAGCCACTATAGGTGGTAGCAGTGACAGGGAGTCTTGCCCAAGGTATCCTCACTGAATAGGGACTGGCTTACTAAACAGGAAGACCCTGGTCTCTTGTGTTAGTGGCAGAGCCCTTAACCAGTACACTATCCAGCCACTAACTGATGCCTTACTCTACTTGGAGTTAAAGGAACAGAGAGAGTAGGATCAAATAGGTAGGCAGTATAATTATACAAATAATTCACCTTAAATACATTTTGCGTTGAAGTCTGTGGTGTTAAGTTTTGCAAAGCGCCCATACATGCTAGTGATTTACTTTGCTATGTATGTCACCACGAATAGTGTCAGCATGTTAAAAAAAGAAGACCTTGTAGTTTTTCAGAAAATCTATTTAAAATATAAGTGGGACAAAGTATACCCAGTGCAGCAACAGTTTACATTGTTTTTAGGCTCATTAGCATTATCATCCTTTTTTCTGTTAACCTGTCTCAATTCACGAAGATCCTGGTGGAGAAAATAAGGCAAGAGAAAACTTACCACCCACATCTATCACATTGATCCGCCAAGCGGATCGTTAAAATCCAGTCTTATCAACTGAACGACCGACCGTACACACACCCGATTTGACGTCCAAACGACCGGACGTTCAGACATCTACACCTTAAAGGTACATACACACGTCGGATTTTTCTTAACGACCAGTTAAGAAAAATCCGACGTGTGTATGTACCTTTAAGGTGTAGAGATAGGTTTTCACAGTGAAAGAGTTAACTTATCTCTTCATTCCTTAGTTACCTCCTTTTTAGTTAACCGCTTGCCGACCGCGTCACGCCGATGGGCTGTGTATTTACATGTACAGCGCTGCAATCAGCAGCAGCGCTGTACTGGGGACAGCCGTGTGACACGGCTGTCCCCTTGGGGGACAAGAGAGCGATCGGCTCTCATAGGCAGAAGCCTATGACAGCCGATCGCCGTGATTGGCTGGCTGGGGGGGAGGGAGGGGATTTTGAAAAGAAAAATAGTAATAAATAATACAAAAAACCCCCAAATAAATATGTATTTTAACCACTTCGCATCCAGACCTTGTTTTCCCCTTATTGACCAGAGCAGTTTTGACGCTTTAGCGGTGTCCCTATTCAATCAGCAATAACTTTATCCCTACTCACTACACCTAAATGATCTATATATCGTTTTTTTCAAGACAAACCAGGCTTTCAATGGGGGGTATTTAGTCCCAAGAACAATTTTGTTTTCTAGGCATTTTAATTGAAAAAAGGGAACAAAAATTAAAAAAATGCATTATTTCTCAGTTTTTAACAATTCCAGTTTAAAAATAAAAAGTACCACAGTTTATAAAACTATTCCACCAGTTAATGTCCCCCCTAATATAGTCAGATGTGCCCCGAGTATCAGCCCAACCTTCCCAGTTTAGCCAGATGTGACCCCAATATCGGCACCCCGGTATAGTCAGATGTGTCCCATGTATCTACCACCCCCCAGTACAGAGAGACAGTAACGCCGCCAGGATTGGCACCCCTCATTATAGGCAGTTGTGTCCCCCGGATAAAATTTCCCCCTTTATAGCCATATGTACCCCCAGAATTGCCCCCCCCACCAATTATAGCCAGATGTGCCCCCAGTATTAGGTTACCCCCTCCCCCAGATAATCAAATGATCCCCCATTTTTAGATGTCATCCCCCCCAGTTACCCAGATGCCTGGCAGTTTTTTGCACCCCAAACCCCCCCCCCTCCCCCCCCCCAGTGTGGGTAGCCAGATGTATGACACCCCCCCCCCCCATTAGGCAGCCCCTCCGTGCACAGATGCTAAAAAAATGTAAATAAAGCCACCTCTCTCACCTTACCTCGTTCCAGCGATGAGCCTGCAGCCCAAGCATCCGATCCCAGCTCTGATCTCAGCCGCGTATTGCCGGTGACCCGGGTCCCGGCTTGATGACGTCATCAAGCCGGGACCCGGGTCACCGGCAATACGCGGCTGAGTTCAGAGCTGGGATCGGATGCTCAGGCTGCAGGCTCATCGCTGGAACGAGGTAAGGTGAGAGAGGCGGCTTTATTTACATTTTTTTTTAGCCATCTGTGCACGGAGGAGGGGGAGATGAAGGATCACGCTGTTTGTTACAGCGGTGATCGTTCATCCGCGGGGGGGTCACTAATTGGCTACAAGGGAACATGTTCCCTTTTGCCAATTAGTAAGGCAACCGACAGTGCCGGGGGGTGCGCTCTGAAGCGCACCTGTCCCTGCACAAAAGGGCTTAAGGCAGGTCAGTATATCTACGTGGCTGTGGCTTGGAGAGTGCCACAGCTGACGTAGATACTGTAGTGGTGGGGAAAGTGGTTAAAAAAAATAAACACAAGGGGGGCGATCAGACCCCACCAACAGAGAGCTCTGTTGGTGGGGAGAAAAGGGGGGGGGGAAATCACTTGTGTGCAGAGTTGTACGGCCCTGCATCTTGGCCTTAAAGCTGCAGTGGCCAATTAAGCAGAAATTTGCCTGGTCACTAGGGGGGTTTAACACCATGGTCCTCAAGAGGGTTAAGTCACCTCATCTGCAGTTATTTTCACATGCAGTTAATTAACAGCCTGTCTTTAACTTTAGAATTCTGGAGTTATTTTAAGGATTGAAGAGTTAACTTTAGAGATCTCTCCTTAACTTAAAGACAAAAGAGTTAACTTTAGGTTTGCCTGAGGTAAAATGTTTCCTGAATACTACATGCCTTATCACCATGGTGATAACTCTAGAAACATTATTAAAGACAGGAGATAAGCTTAGTGAATTGATGCCAATGGCCTCAATTCACTAAGATCATGCTAGAGATAATAAGGCAAGAGAAAACTTACCTCCACACGTGAGAGAGTTATCTTACCTCTTCATTCCTTAAGTTACCTCTCCTGTAGTTAATTTACCTCCTCTGTAGTTAATTTACCTCCTCTGTAGTTAATTTACCTCCTCTGTAGTTATTTTCACATGCAGCTAATTAACAGCCTGTCTTTAACTCTGGAGTTATTTTAAGGATTGGAGAGTTAATTTAAAGACAGAAGAGTTAACTTTAGGCTTGCCTGAGGTAAAATGTTTCCTGAATACTACATGCCTTATCACCATGGTAACAACTCTAGAAGAGTTATTAAAGACAGGAGATAAGTTTAGTGAATTGAGGCCATTGTCCTCTATGTATGCTGGTATTCTTCAGGGAGTTTACCAATGTGGGTCTCTGCCCCCTGCACAATACCAGCCCACAACTGGTAGTAGCTGGAGAGCCGAAACACAATGTGGAGGGCGGTGCAGCAACAAGGGTGGGTCAGCCCCCCACCCCCCTCCATGGTGTGCATCAGTTTGAATTTGGCTTCTGTTCCGAATTAGAATGGTCATCCCTAGCAGCTGGAGAGCGCTGTGTCCGGGTCCTCACTGAGGAAGCTCTTCAATTAAGGTCCACATTATATTAGCATTAAAGGTAAATATATATCGTTAATTTAGAATAAAAAAGATGATATATTATTTTTTCCCTTTTTATTTTTTTTACTTTTAACCTTTTGTTGGAAAAATACTTATATAACCACTTCACTGGGGGTAAAATTGGTGGCAGACATCTAGAAGCTGTATTAATGTTTAACGGGGCTTACAGATTACATCATGATGCACTCCAGCATAACCCTGTGCAGGACATTTGGCATTTGCAAGAGAACACGAAGATTTGCAAATTGTGCTCTTCACAGATGAAAGCAGGTTCACACTGAGCACGTGACGCCTGGAGACGCCATGGAGAACGTTCTGCTGCCTGCAACATCCTCCTGCATGACTGGTTTGGCAGTGGGTCAGTAATGGTGTGGGGTGGAATTTCTTTGTGGGGGTCGCACAGCCCTCCATGTGCTTGCCAGAGGTAGCCTGCCACTAGGTACTGAGATGAGATCCTCAGACCTCTTGTGAGACCATGGATGCTATGACTGGCCACCTACAGAATCACTTCTTTATTGGGGATGTCTTGCTAATTGCCTATAATTTTACCTGTTGTCTATTCCATTTGAACAACAACATGTGAAATTGATTGTCAATTAGTGTTGCTGCCTAAAGTGGTTAGTTTTGAAAGCCCGTTTCCTAGACCTGAATCAAATTGAGCACATCTGGGACATCATGCCCCACTCCATTGCACCACAGACTGTCCAGGAAGTTTGTGGATGCGTTGTGTGTTTTTTTTCCTATTTAATTATGAGTGTGACTCCAAATCCCAACCTCCATGGCTTGATAAATTTGAATTCCATTGATAATTTTTTTATTTTTTCTAAACAATTCTTCCATTGATAATTTTTGTGTGATTTTGTTGTCAGCACATTCAACTGTGTAAATAACAAAGTATTTAAACACCTCCAGACCATCTCACGCCGATTGGTGGTAGGAGAGTGGTGCCGCCAGGACCGCCTATCGCCATTATAGTGCGAGAGGCATAACTAGCAGGGAACGAGCGCTCGCTTGCATGCCCATTCCCTGCAGGTGTAAACAGCGGGGATCCATGATCAGCCTGCCAGCTACGATTGGAGCGGGCAGGCTGAAATATGAAAATAAACAAACCACAAATAAACATTCATTTGTACAGCGCTGAGATGTAGCGCAGTGCTGTACAGGCGACAGTCTTGTCACGTAACTGTCTCTCCCAACAGCTCACAGTGTAGTGTAGTGTACGGATTGCAGTCTAGGGCCAATTTAGAGGGGAAGGGGGAACAAAAGTAATAATGTGGGTTTTTTTGTTTTTTTTTAAATCATCTTTAATTAATAAAAAAAATAAAAAATTGCAGCAGCAATTAGAGACCACCAAAATATAGTTCTATTAGGGGGAAGAAAAGGAAGTAAAATTCATTTGGGTGCTAAGTTGTATGACTGCACAATAAATTGTTAAATTGGAGAAGTGCTGAATTGTAAAAAATGGCCTAGTCACTAGGGGGGTGTAAACCTGAGGTCCTCAAGAGGTTAATAAGAATATTTCATTCTTTTGGATCTAGGATGTCTTATTCTTGTGTTCACTTTATTTTTTTGAGATGTCTATATACATATTCAGCTGAGTTGCAATATCTGCAAATCATGGTAGCACAATGTTCACAAGCCAGTACCCTGTTTTAAGATGGCACTATAAGCAGCTTATCACCACAACCCATATCCATGGAGGAGGCATATACTGAAGATATTGATATAAGAGGAAGGTACTTGTTCTTATATTGGGGAAACTGCAGTTAGCTTCGGAAAAATCTAGTCTTTCCCCCTAGGCCGTGTTGGCCAAGCCACTCTGGTTTCACTATACTATGGAATTGGGTGATAATCATTAGAACTATGTTGGTATCGGAAGATGCAATGCTGTCTCTGAAGGACTTGTACAGCACTCGCCAAGGCTTCACAAGCATTAGTGCCCAAAACTTGAACAGATCTGGTTTGTTTTATAAACAATGGAAGGAAATGAATAAGTAGCCGTTGTGGTTTCTATACCAGATGTTATATTGGCAGGCTTATGTTCAGTGTTTTTTTCCCTCCATTTGTAAGTGCTAGTAATAAGTTAGACACAGTTTTGATGGATATCATTTTTGCACATTACCAGTTTAAATAAAGAAAACTTTTTTTTTCATTTTGAATGATTCTTAAAGGCACCACATTGACATATGGTAGACTATAGTAAATCCTGGATACCCATTTTTCTGTTAATTTTCCTGGTTTCATGTGTATGTTGCTGTCTATTCATATGGAACCCCGTCCTCCCAGTAATGCTTAGCTTAGGCTATTTAGTTATGCTGTCTTCTCCTCCAAGTGCACTCTATGAGAACAGGGGCCATATGCAATTAACTTTTTCTCCTAGGAGATCATTTTTCATCCTTGATTTAAAAACACTTTTTAGCACTTTGCAATGGCAAGGTACCAAAGTACTGTCAAAATTATTTTGAGTATTTTTTTTGCTTTCTGGGGGGTTTAAAAGGTATTTTATTTACAAGTTGTGAAAATGTCACCTTGGAGAAAACTCGGGTAAAAAAATGAATTGCATATGGGCCCCAGGGCCCATATGCAATTCTCCTATTCTCCTGAGTTTTCCCCTAGGTGATTTTTCACACCTTGTCATAAAATGTTTCAACACCAACAGCAAGCAAGAAAATACTCAAAATACATTTGATAGTACCTTTTCACCAAGTGTTAGGTACTTTTTCAATTGTAAAATACTTAAAGGGACTCCGAGCAGTGCAGAAACTATGGAAATATGCATATCATTTTAAAGCGCTCTTTCTCCTCTTTCCAATGATATATAAACCGCCGCCCTACGCCTTTTAGTTTTCGCGTCCGCAATTTCAATCGAAAATAGAGAAAACTAAAAGGCGTAGGGCGACGATTTAGGTGTTGTCAGAAAGAGGAGAAAGAGAGCTTTAAAATGATATCCATCTTTCCATAGTTACATTGTATTACACAGGGCGACTTTTTCTCAAAGTCAGCAGCTCCATTCAGCAGAAAAAGTCGCCCTGTGTAATACAATGTAACTATGGAAAGATGGATATCATTTTAAAGCTCTCTTTCTCCTCTTTCTGACGACACCTAAATCGTCGCCCTACGCCTTTTAGTTTTCTCTATTTTCGCGATCGAAATCGCGGTCATGGCAATTTCCATCGCAAAAATAGCGAAAACTAAAAGGCGTAGGGCGGCGGTTTATATATCATTGGATATAGCTTTAAAAATGATATGCATCTTTCCATAGTTTCTGCACTGCTCGGAGTCCCTTTAAGTTATTTTAAAGAGAATATAAAAATTATCCCCTAGGAGATAACTCAGGAGAAAAAAAATTATTGCATATGGGCCCAGGTGTCATTTCTGGTCACTTCGGTACTCACAACAAACAAACATTCCAATGTGATGGTCCTTGTCAGCAGTAAATATTAGTAAATTTAAGAATGTAATTTGAGGTGAGGAACGATTTTACAATGGGCAAACACTAACTGAATGATTTATAATATTGTTAAAAAATAAGCCATTTTATAGTTAACTAGTTATGCTACCTGAATGGTTCTCTGCCAACCCGCTACCGAGACAGATATATTAAGTGGTCTGCATACACTGCAGAAGAGAAGGGGATCAGGCTAACCTCTGGCCTAACATTTTGGTGCAGTTTCTGCCGCAGTCTGTAGAAAAAGAAAACACTGGTTTACATGAGATACATTTTGAGGGCCCTTAGCAGATCCTCTGAGATACCACCCTCGCGGGTGCAGCTTCTTTTTGCCTGGCTCTTGAACACATTAATATTGTAACCTTGGTATTTCACACTAAAACTTCATATTGAATATTACATTTCTAGCCAAACATTTTCTATTTTGTTAAAATAAATACCGGTAGATGGTAGGTGCTTGTAACCTTCTTGTCTCCTTTGGCAATAAATAGGTACAAATAACCTGTCCCAGACTACAGACAAATGACAAATAAGGTCACTTTTCCCCATCTAACATAAAAATGCTTTTAAAGCAAAGTCTGGCTCAAGGAACTTAATGATATTTGTAAAAGAATCATTGTTCGATGCAGTTTATGGAATAAATCTGTAGCAAGAATAGATTATATTTATGAGCCTGCAATAAACACACTTCAGTGTAAGAACGATGTGTGAAAAGAAGTAATAGGGGATCTTTGTGCTTTTTGATGCCTCTATTCCAACAACTTTCCATAAGGCCCTGGATAATATTCACAACCCTGTTTACATTGGTACCATTTATACCAATCACTTGGTTTAATGTTTGTCTCCTTCCTGTTCATTAGCCAAAGATAACCCTAACCATGTTCCACTAGGCATCTCCATATCCACAAACCTCATGTGTAGTAATGTGAGCTGGATTACTTTGGATTCTATGTTGACTCAAATTTTTACTTATTAATTAGTAAGGTTTTGAGACTTTTCATTGTAACTGTGCAGCAATACTCTAGTAGAGATGTGATGTTTGTAAGGCCCGGCCCGGGTCACATTAGCGCTTGCCAACGGAACCGGCCGTACGGTTCCGTGGTCCGTTCCGCTGAGCGGACGAAAAAATGCTGCAGGACCCAATTTTCTGGACCGTTTTGCTCAGCGGAACGGACACGGAAGGTTTTGCAGCTACATAGTAACAAATAGAAAACTGACAGTTTACAGCACACTGGCTGTAAAATTGGACAGTTTTTCCTGATCCTGTTGGCCGGATCCTTATGGCCGGCTCCGCAGAAAAACGCTAATGTGAACCGGGCCTAAGACTCAACAGGCAGTTTTTTAAATATATGGTATCCTGAGATTAAAATATGTTTACACCTATCCAACTCACTGGATGTGCTGTAAAGTGGCATGGGGTGGATTGTTTAAAATAGTAAAGAGATAGCCATAGCAGTGACAGACGCTGTTTCGGACGAGGTCCTTCCTCAAGCTGTGCCAGGCTTACTCTTACAGCATCTGTCGCTGCTATGGCTATCTCTTTACTATTTTAAACAATAAAAGAGCTATACAATGCTGACGTGGTGCTGTGGATTCTTCGCATTGGATTTCGTTTGACTCATTTGGGCTATTGAGTCCTTCCACTTATGCACACGTCTGTCCCCGTTGGGTGCTTGTCTACCTGTTATCTAAGTAAGCTGCATTTCCTGATGGAGGTGAATGTTTTATCTCTGCATTTTTTTCTTCTTACATGGTGGGGTGGAAAGGTATGCTTTACTAGAAAAATGTAATGTAATATTATTTTGGGTCATGACTGGAGTATCTGTTTCCTAGTTTTCCTAAAGTGCATCTTCCATTTTGTAGGGTTCACTGTAGTATGTCCCAATGTTGTAGGGATTTCGAATTCATGAAAGAGCCGGGACCCGGTACTGGAGCTGCAGACAGCGGAGGAGGGCGGCATGGGAGCGATCCGAGTGGGTGGGGCTGGAGGAAGCCCCAGATATGTATAAATCTTTTTTTTATATTTCAGCTCTGGTGCACTTTAAGTAAGAAGGAGCTATACTGTAACGTGCTTTGTAGAGTTAGTAGATTGAATTGTTCTTTGTGTGATAGGCAGCCAATGGAGGGACTAACAAGGCGGGTGAGCATTAGAGAAGCAAGAGGAGAAGAGAAAAGGCTTAAGTGCATGATTATAATTTTATTTGGCATTACACTTTACACAAGTTTTACAGGAACTTCATATCACTCCTGCGGCTGTGACTTTCTGGAAATCTGAAATATAAAATCTAGCAACAAGCTTGTGTTTGTTATGCTTTCCTCTGTTCCTCTCCATTCATAATGACAGATGGCTATTGTCCTGGCCTAACTTTTGTACCAAACCAGAAAAGTGGAATGATTGCTGCTGCCCACAAGATGAGCACACTCATTAGTTCCTCTACAAATAGCACATTCATTCCTGAAATATTCTGTACCATTGTGAAAATTGTGTTGATCTAGCAAACTGCAGCAGAACATATTAGTAATCACACCTACAGCCAAACACAGACATGTTGTGTGTGAGAATGGGAAGAGAAAACTAATATTAATGTACAAACCTTAAACAAGGGTTTTCTAACAAAATATGTCCTTTAATGAAATTTCCATGACGCACTTCAGTTCTATGCAAGTCGTTTTTAATATTAACAATTATGTTTTTATTTCAGTTATCAGTTAACTGGATCTTTTGAATTCCAGAGAAGCTTAAATTGCAGTTCTTTGTAACCATGGTTACGGTACATCATTTGGTGCAGCAGGTGCACAGAATCCCATATTCCTGCATTAACAATAAGAACAGGAAGTCTTGTTTTTTTTCTTGTACACTTGCAATGATTAGAAGCAGCATGATAATGTTTCATTAGGAACACTTTGGGATGGATGTATATGTATAGGAAGATGCAAGTAACACAAAAAAGAAAATACTATTTGCAAAATAAAACCTTTCATTTTTCCTGCATCCAAGTGACCAAAATCATTTGGCACAAAAAACTGACCTCTGGGAGTACATCCAAGTTCTAAAGGTGGCCATACATCAGCTGACCAACCAACCATCCAATTCGATTATTATAATCGAATTGAATGAAAATTGGTGCTGCCAATTGCATGCCCAACCGACAAAGCGACCAATTTCGGGACGGAAATTGGCCGCACAGTTGATCGTGAATGCTGCAAGATGCCTGGCCGAAGTTGGCTAGTTGGTTGCGCGGCAGTACGGCAGCCGATTTGCGAACGAACGACGAGACGACAAAACCCCATTTGCTGCCGCCGCAATGTAGAAATGTATGTAGTGTGTGCGTTTATACATCACCTGTCTGATTTCAGCCTCCACACGGTGTCTGTTCATATCGCCGGGTTTCACATACACGCCGGCAGCGCATAACTTCTGATGTCAGACGCTAAGCGCCGCCAACATGTATGTGGCTGCTACCCGGCAAGATGGACGGACACCATGCGGAAGCTGCTACAGGACAGGTAATGTATAAATGCACACACTACATACATTTATACATTTTGGGGGCAGCGGCGGAGCGGATGCAGCAGGCTCAGCCGATTCCCTTATGATTTCATGCTGAAATCGGACGGGAATCGGCCTGTAGTGTATGGGCAGATTCGACCAAAAAACAAATGTATCTCTAATCAGATTCGATTAGAGATAAATTTGTCTCTTGGACTAATCTGCCCATAATCTTCTGATGTATGGCCACCTTAACTCCTAAAGGTGCCCATACACTCGTCAGATTGGCAGCAGATAGATAAGAAATGCATCTGATGATCTATCTGATGCGTTTTTAGAACATTTTTTTACCAGGATAGAATTCCAATAGATTTCAGTTTGAAATCTATTGAAATTCGATCTGATGGCATTTTTTTGCCATCAGATTTCCATTAAGGCCAATGCAAACTGATAAGCAATCTCATCAGATCGACCTAAATTTTCCACCCTGCAAGTTCGATGGAAATCCATCGAAATCGATCGAAATCGGCCGTCGATCGGTCGATTGGCCAACCGATTTGCAATCGATTGATCGATCGATTGATCGGGATCGATCGGTCGGCCAGAAAATCGGCTGAGTGTATGGGCTGCTTTAGAGATGTTGTTAATTATCCACCATTTTCTATTAAGAGAGAAATGCTAATGGTTATTATCTTTGGTTATATATGACAGAACCAAAGTTCCGGACACCAGTCCAACTTCAATTATAACTTCACCCTTTATTTCATCCTAAACAACACAGGCAGATCGCGTACAGTGTGCAGACAGCCTGACATCAAAACATCAAGTTGGATGGAGCAGCAGAAGCTGGTGACGTTATACAGGTAGCCGTCAGCCTGAGGGGTAGGCTCTGCACTGAGAGGAATATGGAAACTGACATCTATCTTTGTGCTTAAAAAAAATACTAGTTGCCTGGCTGCTCTGCTGATCTTTTGGATCCAGAACTTTCTGAATCACATCTACAACAGGTCACGTAGCTAATGAAATCAGAATAAAATTAAAACATCTGATCTGCCGACTTTCTGGGTCAGTGGGTTAGAAGGGATTGGCACAAAAGATTAAATAGTAAGATGGACGTTTGCATATTTATCTCACCTCATGTTCCTTTGACAGCTGTTCTCCTGCTGTGCACTGCTATCAGTGGGAATCCCAAGGTCATAAAGTATCCAATACAGTTTGAAATTGCACTTCAGACATGGTTTTGTTTTTTTGCCCACATGCATCACATTATGTTTAGCCACTTAAAGCGGTATAAAACTCAATTATCATATTTGCTTTTGTTCATAAGTATTATTATTCATTTAGAAAATTACAAGTTCCCAAAGTACAATGTTTTTTGCTCTGAAAGCTGTCATTGCATTTTATTCATAACTGGTGTATTCATATTGTAGTGTACCCAGAAATGCTTTCTGAGTATCTGTATTCTGGAGTATCTGAATTGCCAGAGAATGTTTACATTCCTCACTTGATACAATTAAGTAAACACAAGATAATGTTATCTCCAGTTCGGATGTGTACAACTTTCTCACTTTAACGGTAACCACTTCAGTATCAGCGGCCTCTGTCCTCTTAAAGGGGTTCTTCCGCGAATGAGGAAAAAATAAAAAAAAGGCTAATCCATTTGTTAGGGGTGTTTTTTTTTTTTACTTTCTTTTAACAACCATAACTCCTGCCTAAGTAGTTTTCAGTGGTAGAACCCACTTCTAGCAGGAATCTCCCTTACAGCCCTAACTGCTGAGCTCAGCTGAGCTGATGAATATATGTTTACTTTGTTGCTAGGCAACCAGAGAGTGCAGAGACTCATTTGTGAAAAAAGAGTCATAAGCTGCTGGGAAAATGAATCAGTCCCATCTACACCATATGATTCTTTGTCAGATTCGATTCAATTTGATTTGATTCATTGATTTGATTTGATTCAATCTGACATGCCTGATTCATGATTTGATTCAATTCGATTCAAATTGAATCGAAACATGAATCGGACATGTCAGATTGAATCAAATCAAATCAATGAATCACATCTAATTGAATCGAATCTGACAAAGAATCATATGGTGTAGATGGGACTGATTCATTCTCCCAGCAGCTTATGACTCTTTTTTCACAAACGAGTCTCTGCACTCTCTGGTTGCCTAGCAACAAAGTAAACATATATTCATCAGCTCAGCTGAGCTCAGCAGTTAGGGCTGTAATGGGGATTCCTGCTAGAAGTAGGTTCTACCACTGAAAACTACTTAGTCAGGAGTTATGGTTGTTAAAAGAAAGTAAAAAAAAACACCCCTAACAAATGGATTAGCCTCCCAGCCGTCATCCGTCACTGATTACATTACATGTTGTATAGATGAAACCATTCATTTTTTTAAAAAACTTTTTACACTATTTTAGAAGGATGTTTAATAGTTTATGCATAAACCACTTTTTATTTTTTTCCTCATTCGCGGAAGAACCCCTGTAAGGACCAGAGAGCGCTGGTACCAGAAACTGCTGAATACCAACAAGTCCCCGCACATACTTGCCGCTACCACTGTCCACCTCGAACACCCACTGCCTCGGGCCACCCACTCTGCCATCTCTATGATGGCAGAGCTCTGTGAGCCGGTAAGGAGTTGCTTTAATTGGCTCCTGACCGCGTAAATAGGAGTTGCTTACATTGATGACAGGGTCAGGAGGCAGTGAAATCGGCTCCTGACTGGCTCACAGAGCTCTGCCATCATAGAGATGGCAGAGCGAGTGAGTTGCGGCGGGGAGACCGCCTCGAGAGCGGCGGGAGCTTTGCTATAATGACTCAGCTATAATGATTCCTGAGCAGAGCCAGCAGGGGGCAGGCTTGGACTTGAAAAGACATGAGAGAACACAGACTGAGCTATAAATATTCCTGAGCAAAGCCAGACTGAATGTTCAGTCGGGGATTTTATCAGGGCTGATTAGAAGCAAGCTGTGCAGTGCAGAATGAAACAGAAAGCAAGGTAGGTGTTTTCTCTAATGTTCCCACTGATATATATGGTAAAATACATGAGGGTGCTTCATCTCTGGTTCCCTTTAAAAAGAGTCCTATTGTAGTGGGAAGGTGTTGATGGTATAGAGGGGTGCATCGGTCACTTTATATTTTATTTTGTTTATCTTTATTTTACTTTAACCCTTTTTGATTATTTGCTTTATCTTTTATTTTGTTTGTTGTTTTGGGGAGCCCAATCCAGAGGGGAGGTATTCTAAGGAGAGTGTATTGAGTGCTACAAATACAACCTAAAGAGTATATAAGATCTTGGAGCAAGGTGAATGTCCTGATTGGACCAACCAACGAACCCTATTGTGAACTGTCACGAGTTTCCCCCAAGGTTTTGCTGAGCAATAGAACTTTAACTTAGTTGCAAGAGACTGAGAACTGATCCGATACTGGACTGAATTGCACAGTAGACCAGTCCTAACCCCAGCCCACGCCCAACATCGGTACTGTGAATTGTATATGCTGTAAAGTGGCTAATTGTTGTATGAGAAGACTTAATGCAGCTCACTATAATTTATGTGTAACTAACCGTTTCCTTCCGCAGCTTTCACCAGTGCATCGGCAGTGAAGACCGGAAGATTGTGTTATTTGACCTTTGATGTGCAAGGGAAGTGTATTTTGATAATTTTGATAATTGATTGATTTATTTCTACAGTGACCACTGTTAGGTCACAAATACATCTTTGATCAGCACGAGTCAGCACGAGTCAGCACGAGTCAGCACGAGTGCCTGGTGCTCACGGATCAAGCGGGTTACACTATCTGTCAGTTTGTATGCTACATCTACCTGCAGGGTTATTGTAGTTTTAAGCTAGGTAGGAGTTTGTGCAGGTGTTACAGGCTGGGCTATAGGTCAGTCATATGTTCATACAGCCTGACCTATAGTCATTGACCAGACAAGCCTGACAATACTAAAATATACTTTTATTGCATTTAATTTTGACTCCGTACATAGTACCAGCAACATAACTGTATATGTTGTGTTAAACTGTATAGCCATAAATGATTTGTGTTTTTTTGTCTTGAGTAATAACTTTTATTATAAGATGTATAATGGGTGAAAAATAAAAAAATAAAAATTCTTATTTTTCCCTGTAAAATATATATGAAATAAAATAATTCTTAGGAAAAATCTCACCAAAAGAAAGCCTACTTTATCCAGCAAAGATGAACTGGAACATTTGAAAACTAAAAAAAAAATCTGCTACTATATGGTAATGCCTTGCAACCCTTCATTGTGTCACACTAGAACATCTTCGGATTACAGAATGTAAACTAGTGGTAATGGGATTTTAGTTCTATGTACACTTTTTTTTTTTTTTTTTTTTTTTAACAGATCCAAGTTTTTTTTTATTTATAAAATATACATTCATACTAATGGGTGTGTGCATTCACCTGAAATTGTTCTAACTTGAATTTACTAACCTTTTAGCTTTTCTCTCTATATTCTGATATGACCTGGGTTAGGGTTATATTTTCATACTTGATAAACACTTTTTTAAAAAGACACCCCAGTTTTTGTGGGCTCTCTAATTTTTCTAGTCTTCGCCATTGTTCTCCGACCTTCATAATTAACCCTGCTGTGTAATACAAATGTTTCAGCTGTTTTTCTCCACTTCAGCAGACACATCACATGGGACTTGTGTAAAATGCTGGGAAAGTTGCTGCTGGTGTTAAGATGTAATTTCCTCTCATTAGCACCTAAGAGTAACAATTGTGAAGTCATATTTGTCATGGACTCACAAGGTGTATGGTTCTGTGTAGATTCACAGCATATTAATTGGTATATTTACATCTCGCTGTTGAATCACCAACTACAGTTGCGTCAATGCACAGGAAGTACAGCAATATTGTCAGACACCTTCCACATATTCTTTATGAAAGCATGGGTGGGCATTTTAAAACACAGTTTTCATTTATAAAGATTCCAACATGGCAAACGCAAGGCTTATTGATAGTTCCTGCTTGGAGTTAGTGAAAATAACATGATGAATAAAATGTCTTATTTTTTACAATATAAATTTATAGATTATTTTGTCAGTGTTTGCCGACTGTAAAATCTTTCCTCTCCCTGATTTACATTCTGAAATGTATCACATAGTGACATCTTTAGTTCTGCCAGATGATCTGTATGGAATGTTCGTTACTGAGAGTTCATTGCACAGAGGGAGATACTGCTTGTTGGCAGTTGGAAAAAGACGATTTTCCCACAATGCAACGAGGTTCTTAGACGCATACATTTGAAAAAGTTGTGCGCTAATTTAGGCGTGACGTTAAATAAGAATATCGATAACAATAACGGTAAATTACTATTTAGGCGCAACGTTAAATAACAATAACATAACAAAAAAAAGGTAAATAACAATTTAATTGCAGTAAATTTACAGATAGTCTATAACCTAAACTCTCCCTACTCTCACACAGAACCCTCCCCTGGTGGTGCCTAACCCTAAGACCCTCACTGGTGGTGCCTAACCCTAATTCCCCCCCCCTCCCGGTGGTGCCTAACCCTAAGCCCCCCTGGTAGTGCCTAACCCTAAGACCCCCCTGGTGGCACCTAACCTTAACACCCCTAGATCCCCACTAACAATAATATGATAAATAACAATTTAATTGAATCCACCCGCTAAATAGTGTAACGGCTAACAATAATACCATAAATAATTTAATCACAGCCACCCACTAAATGGCGTAACGACTATCAATATTATGATAGATGTCAATTGTGCCCATTTTTGCCCGCACATTTATTAACTGCTTCTTCTTAGACAGCAAACTGTCAGGACCTTGGTAATGACATCACACTGTGGGGAGGGGTTTCACCACAGAATTAGCCAGACAGACCCCCATTGATGACCTATTCAATTTTTTTGTGGGAAAGAGGGTATCAGCTACTGATTGGAATGAAGTTCAATCCTTGGTTAAAGTTCCTCTTTAATTGTGCTGTCAAGGCATTGTCGTAGTTGTAGCCTGCTATTGCTTTAAGAGCTGTTAGTAAGGAGGTAAATGACTTCTGTTGTAAGAGTTGCATCTCAGAATATGCTGACTGATTTGATGTAATTATTATTATATACCACAGTGTGAGCCAGCAGTCCTGTAGCACAGGGGTTAAGGTATCAATTAATTTATTTCTCAAGGGAGAAGACAAGGAACAAAAAAGTGCTGTAGTGTTTATTTTCAGCGGATCCTGCTACCACATCCTCCCTCATGAACATTCTGCCACGGAGGAGGCTCCTAAATAAAGGTTTGATTATATAGTCTGATTAGCCTCCGAAAAGGAAGACCGAAAATCCCCTTGAGCATTCGCCATATGGAACACTTCCTTCTCAATGGAAATGAAGCAATGCTTTCCTACAGTGGCGCATTTTGTGATAAAGTGGCAAAAACATGACATTCATGGGGGAAAACAGGCGGAAATACAAAGTGGCATCTGATACTGTAGATCACTAGCGTCATTAACATCCCATAATAAGTTCAATGTCCTGTGATCAAGGAAAACATTACAACTTTTTACTATCATAGGTTTTAAACAATTTCTGAAAGTAACCGCTTGATTGCATACATTAAACCTATTCTGCACTTATATTTATGAATCATACTAAGAGCATATAGAAGAGTTACAAAAGTAATGGCAAAAGTTGTGTTGACCGTAGTAAATTGTTTTGTTCAGTGCTGGCCAAACAGAGGGCATAGAAACATGGCAACCAAATTCTTAGAGCATCATTATTATCGATTGAATTTGCACAAAATGTACAAATGTACTTGGGAATTAATGGGAATTTCACAAAGAACAAGGCAAACATTTTTGCCAGCTGCAATACACAGAGGCGCATTGCCACTATTGGACCTTTTTGAGCTTGCACTCCTTGCCTGATGAAGCGGTTTATACCTGCGAAACGCGTTGTGGAGTGCCAAAATAAATTATTTGCGATTTGAACAGTCTCGATTGTCCATCATTTCAGGAGGTAAGTCCACCTGTACTCCTCCTTTTAGTTGTTTTTAGATCATTTTAACCTGCCTGGCGCCTCTGTCCAAATTTGCACAGTATATAGTCCACCTTGGGTGGAGGGGACTGTCCCCTTCTTTCTATCTCAAGAGAGAGACTTCTTAAACCTGAGTGGGGTCAGGTTCTAATGCTCCCCACCTGCATTTCAAGTGGTTGCCTATGTGGTAACCCGTGTTTGTGAGTATATTCACATCTGTTAATTATTTCGCCAACAATTGTTAGACTTACTGCACTATATTGGGCTCTCGGTTTTTCTTTTTGTTTCAAGTGCAATATAAAGGATCAAAGCGTTTAGCTGTTTTTTTCCGATATTGTTTAAAGAACTACCGATATACTGACTGTATCAGTAGCAATTGATTTCATTCATTAAATATTATAACACTATATTTGTTTTTTGTTTTTCTAATTTACTGATTGTCAATGAGATATAAATAATTCCAAGTTCATGCAGGAGTAAGCTAAGTGTGTATGCAAATTTATGTGGTTTGAAAATGTACGTACCAATCACATACCACCTTCACGTGACCCGATTGGTCCTTTTTTTTGAAGCTGCTTAAATTTGCATACAGTATTTGCATAATCCTGCATCAGGCGGCAATACACTGCAGAGTTTGCGGTGTCCTGCCGATTTTGCTACTTCTGTCACACCGCATCTCATCAGCATAGCGTGTAAGTCTCCATAGACTTACCTTGCCCTTGGGACGAGCTGCTTCGGGGGCGAGTACCGCGATGCAATGCAGGAAGTGTGAAAGAAGCCAAGACTAACAGTAGCTGTTGGTCTTATTTCGTCATCTCTTTCATTGCAGCAAGAGTAAGTGGAATGGGCATTAAAGCACCCCTGAACTGAGAGTAATATGAAGGCTGCCATATTTATTTCCTTTTAAACAATGCTGATTGCCTGGCTCTCACTCGTACTGCTAGCCATTGACGCTGACTAAGCATGTAGATCAGGTGTTTTTGACTGAAGTCTGACTAGCTTCACTGCATGCTTGTTTCAGGTGTGTGATTCAGACACTACTGAAGATAGAGAGATCAGCAGGGTGCAAAGCAACTGGTATTGATTAAAAGAAACAAATATGGCAGCCGCCATTTCCCTCTCGGTTCAGGTGCCCTTTAAAGTGTATGGACAATGTCCCTTAGTTTTTCTGATTTGTGTGTAGAATTTCCTTACCAAGACCAAGACATCTTTATCATTAGCTTTCTACATTTGCATACACACCTTTGACGGATGTCGCCCAATGAAGATCAGTATCAGATCCCCTTGGGTGACATCAATGGGCCGGGCTGCACACACACGTCAGCTGTGTAGCTGACGGCGCACTGTGTTGCTATGCGGGAGGGCACAAGCGGCGCATGCGTGACATCACACGGCAGGCTGGAGAGCTACGCAAACAATGGGATTGGCATCTCAGGGAGTAAGTAGATCTGCCCGACAAATCGCTCACTGGCTGCCGTACACACGCTGTACGAAGCTTAATATTTTACCTGGTAAATTGTTACCACCACTCAGAAAGGAGAAGAATAACGTAAAATAAATAAATGTATAAAAATAATAATTTATAAATGCAGTGTTTATTTCCAAGTTATTCCCACCCTTGAGTCTAATAGAAGTGTTGAGATCAATGAGCCTAAAATGTTTTCTGTGGGTATAACAGTCATACAAAACTTCCTCAGAGATTCTCCCATTCTCTAATCTTGTCCCCATCATCACTATCTGGCTTAAATATCAAAGGTGAGCCCTGAGATGTAATGACCGGATGGCATTACAGTGGTGGTGGTGATGTCTTATGAAGCTGCCTTTTGTTTCATATTTGGCAACAAAGCAGAGTTGTAATTATAAAAGGTGATCCCAATTCAGATGAGAACAAGATGAGAACCAAGCCCTCATCTACCCTGATCACAGCCCTGCCTGCAACTCTCTTCCTTTGATATTAACCTGCAAGAGAACAAAATGGGTTGTGACATGGGACACTTCCTGCCTTAAATGGGATGCTGAAAGATGACTCCAGAAATAACGAATGGTTTAGAAATGCCAGTGAGGGACAGTGCTATATCTATAGTAGTCTCAGAAATGAAGCTCACCAGCAAATCTGCTTTTGCACAGCTTACACAGAGCTGTACAGGTACTCCATTCCATTCCTACATGATCCGCTGTGTCACTACTGTGATGAGCATGAAAACTGTTTATCACAGAGAAGAGTCAGTAAGGCCTGGGACTCACTAGATTCTTTGAGCGTTTTTGGAGCTCGGAAAATCGCCAGGGCTTTCAAAAACGCTTTGTTAATGTAAGTATATGGTGTTGACCCCACTAGAGCGATTGCGATTAGGGCTAATTGAAATTGCAGGACATGCAGCATTTCGTGAGTGTTTGAGCTCAATTCAATACCTTAATCACTATAAAAACGCCCTTCAAACCGCTTACAAAGTGCTTACACAAAGTTCTAGCGACTGCAATAGCTCTTTGTGATTTGTAGTGGGTTCCTGAACTTATAGCTTGCTGTTTCTACGCATTAGCTGCTAAGGTACATACAGACCGGCTGTGCAAAGGAACATTTTAAAAACTACTGCAGTAAATATAAGTTTAAATGATTAATAAAACTATATAAATCAAATAATAAAAAAGAAGCTATAGATTATTATCATCATGACCTTTACAGACAGAAAACCATGATAAATGTCTTGGACACATTTTTATTATGTTAAGTTAAACTTTTTTGGAGTCCTATTTACTATGGGGTCTCTAAGCTAGTGATCATAGGAGTCCTATTTACTATGGAGTCTCTAAGCTAGTGATCATAGGAGTCCTATTTACTATGCGGTCTCTAAGCTAGAGATCATAAGAGTTTACAAGTAATATTTACTGGAGAATGTGCCTAATATGCAAATCTTCACTTGCTTGGAAGTTGAAGCACTGGTGATCAGAGAGGAAATGGATGCCAATTAGGTGACAGAGGTGTTAACCCATTAGCTTCCAGGTAGTTAATGAACTGCCTTCACCTTTTATTTTCCTCTTTCTCATTCATGTGAGTGGTGGTTTGCATATTGAGCATATTGGCAACATTAATTATAACTTTCCCGCCATGCAGACCCGGATTTTGTAAAAAAGAAAAAATATATATCTTCTATTTTCTAGCAAGAGTCTGCACAGTTTACCTGTTATCTCAGACCATACTGAGAGGTGCTGAATTTCAGTCAAGCCCTTCCAGTTCTGACAAGATTTTGTCAGAACTGAAATATATCAGTTGCTGTCAGTTATATATCAGTAGCTGTCAGTTATAGCTGAAAGGACAATTGATGTGCAGGGTCACATCCATGTTTCTCTATGGCACAAGTGGGCTATATTACACTTTAACAGTTTGCCGACCAGATGCTGTTACAGGGTCATTGCCATTTTTAAAATTGAGTATGGAGAATTCCATTGATCACAGTGGACAAGCGGGACACGGGAGAGGAGAGAGAGATTAATGAGTAGACTACAAGGGAGGTAAGTATGACGTGTGTATGTTTATTTTGACTTTGAATCTTCGCTTCAGGTTTTCTTTAAATGATGGGCAGTTGCAAAGATAAATTTAGGACAAAATTTTGTAAAAAAAAATAGAAATATATTTTCTGTCACTTAGGTCTCCATAGGTAACATTTTTTGCTCCATATAAGACAAAGGTGGGGCTAAAAAGTCTGGTAGCCCCACCCCACACTGGTACCCCTTCTCTGTGACTCCAGCATATGGCCCGGGCAATGGTGTGAGAGGACGCCAGCGATGATACAAACCAGGAGAGAACATGAGACAGAGAACTCAGAGCTTGTGAGCTGGAGAGGTGAGGGTGCTCCGCTGCAATTATATGCTACATAGGCCACTGGGACTACCATTTGCTACAGTAAGGATGGAGAGGTAGGGAGAGCAAGTTTGGGAAATGTAAATTTAGGTGGCTCACGATTATTTTAAAAAGAAATTATTCACCTAACCCTGACCCTATTTATCCTAACCTTTATTCCCCTACCCCTAATTCTGCAAACCATGATTACACATCAATTATATGCTTCTGTACTTGTGTTACAGGTTGTCCTGATTGTGCAGTATGTTGAACTAGTGCTCATGTATCTACTGTATGTTCCCCATTGTTGTATTTTTTCACATTGTAGAGTGCTATGGAGTATGTTGGCACTATAAATAAAAATAATTTAATAATAATGGGCCTGGTTAAAGAGAACCCGAGGTGTGTTTAAAGAATGTTATCTGCATACAGAGGCTGGATCTGCCTATAGAGCCCAGCCTCTGTTGCTATCCCAAACCCCACTAAGGCCCCCCTGCACTCTGCAATCCCCCATAAATCACAGCCATGCTGTGAGGCTGTGTTTACATCTGTAGTGTCAGTCTCAGCTGCTCCCCCACCTCCTGCATAGCTCCGGTCCCTGCCCCCATCCCTTCCCTCCAATCAGCAGGGAGGGAAGGGATGCAGGCGGGGACCGGAGTTCTGCAGGAGGCGGGGAGAGCAGCAGACTGACACTATAGAGATAAACACAGCCAGCTCTGACAAGCTGTTTGTCAGCAGCGTGGCTGTGATTTATGAGGGATTGCAGAGTGCAGGGGGACCTTAGGGTGGTTTGGGATAGCAACAGAGGCTGGGCTGTATAGGCAGATCCAGCCGCTGTATGCAGAAAATATTCTTCAAACCCACCTCGGGTTCTCTTTAAGGGACTGCTAAAAATATAAATCAATTAATCCACTATATGACAGAAAATCTATAGGTAGCTCTGAAGGCTTCTTATGTAAAATGACTGAATCTACAGTACTATTTGAAACTGCACAAGGCTGGACAAGAGTAAAGTTTGCATGAACACCTAGATAATAAACAAGAGCAAGTATAATGTGCTCTGGACAAATAAGCCAGAAAGCCATAGAATCAGAAGACATGTTTGGTGACAGAACTTCATCAGAAGAAGAACCTCGTGCCAGCTGTAAAGCATGGTGGTGGATATGTCATAGTTTGTCGCTGTGTTGCTGCATTAGGACTTTGGTAGCTCACCGACAGGGAATCCATAATGGATAATTATGTATTTAAATAGTGCTGATAGAGAGTACGTCACTTTAGAGATGCAGCACTTTAGAGAGTACATAGTCATGTACTGCCCATACAATTCTATGGGCCTGTTCACAGTACTGCATTGTAACAGTTAACATTATTCTAACTTGCTGCATGCAGGCTTTGAAAAAACATCTGTGTCCAGTCTCCATTGCAGTTCATGCACTTTTTAACGCATGTGTCATGCAATGCACCACTGCAAATCAAGCCTATGTCAGAAGCAGTGATTCATTGCAGGAAATTCTCTCAAAGACAAAAGCTTATGCATGAATTCATAACAGTGAGGCCTCTATCACACAGGATTTTGTAGCCAGTGAATTTGTCACCTGCCAGTTGCTCTCATGCATCGGTCAGGTACTTGCTACCACTCGGCACAGGCAGCAGAGAGGCCACCACTGCACTGAGTCAGATCTGAGCTCAGCTGTGGCTGTACTGAGATGGGACATGTTTATTTTTGTTTTATGTTGTTGTTTTTTTTGTTTTTTGCTGCTGGAGTTAACATGCAGCCAAAGCCACTTGGTGGCCGGCAGATGGGAGAATAAACTGTTTGATGAGTGTGCAGCTCAGTGGTTCTTCTGAAAGAGGCCATAAAGGGCCACATGTATTTAACTTTTTCACCTGAGTTATCTCCTAGGACATAATTTTTATCTTCTCTTTAAACTAGCTTTTCAGCATTTTATAATTGAAGAAGTACCCAAAAGTTGGTGAAAACAATACTATCAAATTTATTTTGAGTATTTTCTTGCTTGCTAGTGGCTGTTTCTCTTTGAGATTTCAATCTGACCAAATAGCTCCCAACTGTCCCTCTTTTGGAGGGACTGTCCCTCTTTGGGAACCAAATCCCTCTGTCCCTCTTTCCTCCTTGTTTGTCCCCCTTCCAGATCTGTGTTGATAATTTTTTTCTATTGAAAAATGTGTTTTACTGACTCTTAACTTTATTCCTATCAATTAAATTGAAATATTTCTTATTTTCAAATGTCAAAATGAAGACAAATTAAGTATGATTGAAACGACCAATGTGGTTTGAATGATAAAACTAGATCTTTTGATTCTGAGCTCTTTGTAATATGCATAGCGAGAGTTGTAGTGTGTGTGTGTGTGTGTGTGCGTGCGTGCGTGCGTGCGTGCGTGAGTCAGAGGTGTGGCAAGGGCATGTCTTAAAGTGTCCCACTTGCTTATCTGAAAAGCAGGGAGGAATGTGACAAGTGTGACAGGCTAGTAGTGGGCAACATGAGCAGTTCTTACTGCAGACACACATTATTCAGAAAATCCAGTCATGTTCTGCTGGTATTTCAAAATGTACAGTACACTGATTTGGTTATCATTTTACAACAAATGGGGCTACACCTGAGAAAACAGCAGAGCTTTCATTTAACTGTATTTTCAATAAATACTCCAAACCGTAGCAGCTATTCATTTTTCCCATCCATCTCCCTTTTTGCATAGTTCTCATGTGCTGCTGATTTTTGTTTCCATTCCTCCACGCCAGAGCAAGTTTCATGAACAGACAGGAAGTGCCTTAGTCAGGAATGTCCCTGACTTTGGTTCCTCTTTGAGTAAAGTGACAATTGCTGTGTTATTTTCATTGAAAGCCGCATCCTTTCCTTCAGGGCCTGAATTAGCCTCCCTGAACGGAAGTTTATCCTGAATGAGGAAAAAGACTACCGTTCAGCCCACAGCTTTTTTTTCATCTAGGCATGGGGACTATGAATATCTGAATAAATGTTTTCATGGTAGCTGGTGGAGGGAAAGTCAAATTGTATGTTTTGTACAGGAAACGTGTGCCTCTTCAGTGCACAGCAGTGATCGCCCTGCAGTTTCTCAATAAAAATTATTTGCATGGTGTTATGTTGGCCTTTAATATATAAATAATTTTTAATCACACTAGACAACACTGAATCCTTCTTCACTATCTGACAGTGTAATCACCTCATATAGTTTACTCACTCACCACCTTGCTCATCTACACAGTAATGGTAAGTCACACACATACAGATCTGAATACACTGGTATAAGCTATCAAAATTGATGATTATTCGATCAAACCTGCTAGAAATCAATGCCCTAAGATGCTGCTAGACATGTAACAATGACGCCTATGAAAAAGGGCGCCCCATTCACATCAATACAAAACTTTTTTCTATTGGCATCAACAGTATAAAAAGAGCACAGCGTAAATATAAAACGACTATATCACTTGTTATCTTCACCTTTCATTTACATACCTACTTTATCAATTGTCAATTGTAATAACCCATTATTTAACAAATAATCATTTCTAAAACTGTTCTCTATGCTTTATAGTAAAAAAATTAGTTTACATTTAACTTTTTGCACCACAAAGAGAAGCCTCCTCGCTTCATACCTATGTTCCAATTATCGTTTTAAAAAAAACTCACTTACCGTAAACTTATCTTTAAAAAAAATCATATATTTTTACATTATGCCTCCTTAATTATAATTTTTTTTATTCAATGTTAAACAAAAGCACAAATGATCATATACTCATTTATATTACACAAACAAAACGTGGGAAGGGGGTGTTAAGATTAGGTGGGGGGAGAGTTCATAGTAAAATATCAGTAAATATTACTGATATCTTACTATATGAAAGAAGAAATAGAATATCCATGGCCGGATTTCTGGAAAGGCTGCAATGGCCTGGGCTTAGGTAGCTTCAGACGATGGGGGCACCGGAACATGAAAGAGAGTCTGCTGCATGTAAAAGATGGGGCTAAAATGGGGAGCAACACATGAAAAATGAAAACTGATGCCCAAGGAAACTGTTCATGAAAGAGAGGGCATACAGTACATGCATTATATACTGTACATGGAAGAGGCGGCTGCACATAGAATGGGAGGAGCACTGCACATGAAAGGTGAGCCACAACATACTTGCCTAGGGGCACAAAAAGTATAAATCCGTACTTGAGATTAGTTCGTTAACTTAACCGATATTTTATAACTTTTCCTAGTGCTCATTCCAGACGTAAAAATAGACATTGCAGTGGGGAAAAGGAGAATATCCGTATTACGAATGATATTTTACGGCAATTCCTGGCACCGATTTTACTAAAGGATACATTGAATATTGGCTATATCTGTGGGCATTTTTAGCAAGCGCTATTTTTAGATGCATACACATGCAGGCCCAATCAATTAATAGATAGACTTTGGCTGAAAATCAATCAAATTGGTCGATTGTAACTGACAGAATGTATCTATCGACTAGTGGCGGGTCAAGAGTGAGGTCAGATTGACTGAACATATCGTTGCACTGCATCGAACAGGACAATGCTGCAATTTAATGCATTTTTATCAGTCTGAAATCTATAAAAAATCTATATGCAGTATGTGAAAGGCTATCAGTGTATGGCTAGCCTAAAGGTGAGTACATACGTCCAACTTTGTCACTTAAACTGGTCGTTTGAATGGCTTAAAGTGTAAACAAAAAGTTGTTCAAACGTCCTGTACACACTGAACAACAAAGCGACTGATATGCTAATTTACCTAATTTACATGTCGTTTAACCAACTTGACGATGGACAATGGACTAGTTAGAACAATGGACTAGATTAAATGACTGAATAAACGACTGTATGTTTGAATGTCTATTAGTTGGACAAATGACTAGAAGTTGTTTGTACACATATGGACCTGACAGTTGTTTGAACAACAGTTGGTCCAACGGATCTGTTAAGCGGATCGGGCAAACCGGCAAGTTGGTTATAAAAGTTGAACATGTATACGTACCTTAAAGGAGAACTGTAGTGAGAGGTATATGGAGGCTGCCATATTTATTTCCTTTTAAGCAATACCAGTTGCCTGGCAGCCCTGCTGGTCTATTTCTCTGCAGTAGTATCTGAACACCAGAAACATGCATGCAGCTAGTCTTGTCATATCTGTCAACATTTTCAGACACACCTGATCTGCTGCATGCTTGTTCAGGGGCTATGGCTGAAAGTATTAGAGGCAGGGGATCAGAAGGATAGCCAGGCAACTGGTATTGCTTAAATGAAAATAAATATGGCAGACTCCATACACCTCTCACTACAGTTCTCCTTTAAAGTGGTATTGTCACCATAAGAATCACATTTCAACAGCAACTGGTCTGGGTGTATTTCCAGTAATGATAGCAGCGCCAACAGAATCTTCTTACATGGATCCTGGCACCTTAAATACAAACAGACAAGAGGGGATTCCCCCTAGCAAGTAACGCTTAGCCACCTCACCCCTGTGCTCAAAAAAGGGTAATTGAAGTGCAAGGGCTATCACCAAATAGGAAAGGGAGATGACACACTCCCCCCGTTTTCCCCTGCTCACCAGGTGCAAGTCTTGTTCAAAGCATATCAAGCTCCGCCCAGGAGGACGCACGCACGCTGCTAACGGGAATAAGCCGGAGATGCGCAGGAGGCGCCCGGAGCTACGACTGTGTAACTATATGCGATTTTACAAGTGTATTTATGTACGTGTAATTTTATTGGGGCCATTGGCGCTGTATTAAAACTTTTTTACGCTATGAGAAGCTGCTCTCATTGTACTTTATAGATGCTGCGGCTTGGGATTTGATATGCTTTGAACAAGACTTGCACCTGGTGAGCAGGGGAAAACGGGGGGAGTGTGTCATCTCCCTTTCCTATTTGGTGATAGCCCTTGCACTTCAATTACCCTTTTTTGAGCACAGGGGTGAGGTGGCTAAGCGTTACTTGCTAGGGGGAATCCCCTCTTGTCTGTTTGTATTTAAGGTGCCAGGATCCATGTAAGAAGATTCTGTTGGCGCTGCTATCATTACTGGACTTGCACTTGGGATTTACTTCTCTTTCATAGTGTGCTGCCTGGAGTTCAAGGGACATTTAGGACATTGTGCGCAGTAACACTTGATAAGTATAGGTCTCGGTGTATTAACCACTTTCAGCCCGCGTCACGCCATTGGGCGTGGCCGCGGCGGCAGCCCCAGGACCGCCTAACGCCAATTGGCGTAAAGTCCTGGGGCTCTGTTTTGCAGGAGATCACGCGCACGCTGCGCGCACATCTCCTGCTTGGGGGGGTGGAGCTCCGCCCCGCCTTCAGGCTCGGGAGACTGTTAGACGGCGTGATCGCCGTCTATTTGTATGGTGCAGCGCTGCGATCAGCAGCAGCGCTGCACTGGGGACAGCCATGTGACACGGCTGTCCCCCTGGGGGACAAGAGAGAGATCGGCTCTCATAGGGTGAAGCCTATGAGAGCTGATCGCCATGATTAATTGATTGGCTGGCTGGGGGGAGGGAGGGAGGGAACGGGTTTAAAGGAACAGGGTTTGTTTTTTTTAAAGACACAAATATTGATAAAAGAAAAAATAAACATGGGGGGAGCGATCCGACCCCACCAACAGAGAGCTCTGTTGGTGAGGAGAAAAGGGGGGGGGGGGAATCACTTGTGTGCTATGTTGTGCGGCCCTGCAGCTTGGCCTTAAAGCTGCAGTGGCACATTTTACTGAAAATGGCCTGGTCACTAGGGGGGTTTAGCCCTGCAGTCCTCAAGAGGTTAAGTGATAAAGATGCAAACTTTTTCTGCTGTTATGGTTTGGAGTTATCACATACCTTAGGAGCACTGGCCCTTTAATAGCCATTGCCATTCAGTTGCATGCTGGGAGTTCTTGTTATCTTTAATATATTCCTCCTCTTCCATTTATTTCCCTGCCTAGCTGCTTATCAGAAACACCCTCTGATCACTTGCGTTTACAAGCAAGGCTGAGGTGACTCAGCGATTGGAAGAGTAAATTTAAAAAAACAACACTGCAGTTCCTAGTATACACCTCAGTGGGAGTGTCTGAAGACTCTGGGAGGAGGGCAGCTAATGAATACACAATGAGCAAGAGAAGGGAGGGGGGGGGAAACAAGAGTCAGGGAGGATATGATGTCAGCATTAGCTTGGTAAAATGGCTAGTGCCTAGAATAGGATTTTCTGCTTTTCCTTTATAAAATTCATAGGAATCATTACGTGGATAGCACAAAACATCTGTTATGTAAGTAGAACTAGTATTTATGTACTTATATATGTGTTTTTTATTTCTAGGTTAGCATGGGTGTGCTAGTTCTTTAACCCTCCTGGCGGTAAGCCCGAGCTGAGCTCAGGGTAAGCCGCCGGAAGGCACCGCTCAGGCCCCGCTGGGCCGATTTGCATAATTTTTTTTTTTGCTGCACGCAGCTAGCACTTTGCTAGCTGCGTGCAGTGCCCGATCGCCGCCGCTACCCGCCGATCCGCCGCTATCGGTCGCGCCGCAGCCGCCCCCCCCCCCCCAGACCCCGTGCGCTGCCTGGCCAATCAGTGCCAGGCAGCTCTATGGGGTGGATCGGAATCCCCTTTGACGTCACGACGTCGGTGACGTCATCCCGCCCCGTCGCCATGGCGACAGGGGAAGCCCTCCGGGAGATCCCGTTCTTTGAACGGGATCTCCGGATCTCCGATCGCCGGCGGCGATCGGAGGGGCTGGGGGGATGCCGCTGAGCAGCGGCTATCATGTAGCGAGACTTTGTCTCGCTACATGAAAAAAAAAAAAATTTAAAAAAAAGATTTGCTGCCCTCTGGCGATTTTTTAGCAAACCGCCAGGAGGGTTAAGACTCCCTCATTTAACAACCGCAATTGACTTGATTCAATCGATAAAAGATTTCTAGTGTTCCCATCTTAAAAAATTATTCTTAACAGTTTAGGCTCCTTGGAAAACACAAGGACACTGCCAGCCGTATGTAAATTCTGGTAACACATTTGCATAAGTATAATCCAAGTTTGGCCCAAACACAAACGTCCAGCCTGATGCAATTTTCGAGAGTTTGCACTTGTGCTAAAAAGATATGGTTGCTTATCACACCAGGGGATAGATCACAACACAGAACTTAGAACTTCAATGAGGGAATATATCAAGGAGTTGGGTTTGCCCCAATTACAACCAGACATGATACAAGCTTTAGAAATAGATATCTCCCCATTAGATATTGCACAGGTTATTGGCCAAATTAAAATGGGAAAGGCTCCGGGGCTAGATGGCTTGCCAATCGAATATTACAAAAAATTCCAACATCTGCTGATCCCACACATGTGTTCTACTTTTAATACTATATGCAATTCTGATAAAAGAGAAACATTTCCTCCCCAGACATTAGAGTCCCATATCTCGGTGATTCACAAACTAGTGAAGGACTCTGCAGCATGTGTCAGCTACAGACCCATCTCTTTGCAGAATCTTGATCTGAAAATCTTCTCTAAGATTCTAGTCAATAGGCTAGTGGAGTGGATGGGTCACCTGGTGCATTGGGACCAGGTGGGGTTCATTACGAAGCGCGAAGGAAGGGATAACACTGTAGGAACCTTGAATATTGTCCAGGCTGCCCGATCGAACAATATTCCCCTCATGCTTTTATCTACTGACGCTGAAAAAGAGTTTGATTGGGTAGACTGGACATGGATGTTTAAAGTACTGAAATATGTGGGACTTGGGGAGAAAATGCTAAATGGGGTCCGTGCGCTCTATTCCAAACCATCTGCACGCATTAGAGTGAATGGGCTCCTGTCTGACTCACTACAAATTTCAAATGGTACGAGATAGGGGTGTCCCTTTTCAGCGTGTATCAAAAAAGGGCGCATTACATATATTGTGCTGTAACTATACCTAACCTTACTCTCACACAGAGCCCTCCCTGTACCTATCCCTAACCCATAGACCCCCCTGGTGGTGCCTAACCCTAAGACCCCCCTGGTGGTGCCTAACCCTAAGACCCCCCTGGTGGTGCCTAACCCTAACCACCCCCCTGGTGGTGCCTAACCCTAAGACCCCCCTGGTGGTGCCTAACCCTAAGACCCCCCTGGCGGTGCCTTACCCTAAGACCCCCCTGGTGGTGCCTAACCCTAACTACCCCCCTGGTGGTGCCTAACCCTAACCACCCCCCTGGTGGTGCCTAACCCTAACCACCCCCTGGTGGTGCCTAACCCTAACCACCCCCCTGGTGGTGCCTAACCCTAACCACCCCCCTGGTGGTGCCTAACCCTAAGAACCCCTGGTGGTGCCTAACCCTAACCACCCCCCTGGTGGTGCCTAACCCTAACCACCCCCCTGGTGGTGCCTAACCCTAACCACCCCCTGATTGCATATTATATACTGTAACTATACCTAACCCTCCCTGTACCTATCCCTAACCCCTAGACCCCCCTGGTAATGCCTAAACCTAACCATCCCCACCGCACAAACACCCTAAACACAAATAAACAATATTATATTTAATCCTTAAAATACTTCTCTACAAATAACATGAATAAAAAAATGTATATATTTGTAATAGAATAAATAGCCTTAAAATAGCCTTAAAATCACGTATACATTAACCACTTCACCACTGAGGGGTTTTACCCCCTGAGCACCAGAGCAATTTTCACCTTTCAGCGCTCCTTCCATTCATTCATCTATAACTTTATCATTACTTATCGCAATGAAATGAACTATATCTTGTTTTTTCCGCCACCAATTAGGCTTTCTTTAGGTGGGACATTATGCCAAGAATTATTTTTTTCTAAATGTGTTTTAATGGGAAAATAGGAAAAATGTGGGGAAAAAAATAATTATTTTTCAGTTTTCGGCCATTATAGTTTTTAAATAATGCATGCTACTGTAATTAAAACCCATGAAACGTATTTGCCCTTTTGTCCCGGTTATAAAACCATTTAAATTATGTCCCTATCACAATGTTTGGCGCCAATATTTTATTTGGAAATAAAGGTGCATTTTTTTCAGTTTTGCGTCCATCCCTAATTACAAGCCCATAGTTTATAAAGTAACAGTGTTATACCCTCTTGACATAAATATTTAAAAAGTTCAGTCCCTAAGGTAACTATTTATGTATTTTTTTTAATTGTAAATTTTTTAATTTTTTTTTAATTACAAAAAAAAAAAAAAAATAGGGAGTGTGGGAGGTAATGAGTTAATTTTATGTGTAAAAGTCATTTATTTGTATGTGAAAAATGTGTAGGGTGTAGTTTACTATTTGGCCACAAGATGGCCACAGTAACTTTTTGTTTTAATGCGACCTCCAAGCTTCCTTCCGGAAGCTTGAAGGAAGTATAAGGAGGCTGGACACGTGAGTTTTTTTCTCACAATGATCGCGCTGCCCATAGGAGAGCAGCTAAACATTGCGGGGCTTAGATCAACGAACGGGAATGGATTTTCCCGTTCATTGATCTCTGGGCGAGCGGGCGGCGGCGTGTTTACTAGCGGCGGGCGGCGTGTTTACGAGCGGGAGCGCGGGCAGCGTCGGGAACGCGGAAAGTACGTGTTTCTCCGTCCCTGGTTTTTAAAGGAAAAGGGGCGGAGAAATACGTACGCACGGGGGTAAAGTGGTTAATATTATAAATAGAGAAAACTATATATAAATATATACAATACAAGAGATAGCCTTACAAGCACTAGAAATCTTAAAATAACAGTAACATTAAAAGCGATATTTTAGTAACTATAATCAACGCATTATAAGTGTAAAAACAACCTTAAAATAACAGTAATATTAAAAGCGATATTTTAGTAACTATAATCAACGCATTATAAGTGTAAAAAAACAAAGTTAATACCAAAAGCGATGTATTTATAATACAATAAGGTTGAAACCGGTATTTACACATTATACATATGAAAACAATTTTTTAATGACCAAAGAAGTGTAAACGAAAATTTAGTTGTTATACTTTTGTAAGCGAAATTTTTAAACTAAATAATAAGTAAAACCTGATATAAGCGAAATTTAAAAACTAAAAAATACGTATAACACAAACTCAAAACGAACTTGTAAACGATATTTGTTATAAACCTTATTCTGTAAAAGAAAAATTTTGTTAACACGATCCCTGTAACCGCTATTTCTCGGGCGCCCTATTTTCCTGTCGGGCATCGAATAGCTGATATTTTGCATTGCAGTCTATGGCGGCGCCCTTTTTGTCCACTATCCCTGTGCGCCCATTTTTACTAGCACCCTCTTTTCATCCCTTATATTCACTCTGGCCCTGGAGCCTTTCCTATGTAAAGTTCGCAAAAATGTAGATGCCTCTGGCTTCTCAATCGCTGGACAAACCCATAAAATAGCCGCATATGCGGATGATTTATTATTCTATATCATTAATCTCCCTACCAAATCTGCTAGAGGAGTTCAATGCATTTAGCGAACTATCCCTCTTCAAAATTAATTTAGAAAAATGTGAGGCACTGAATGTCACCATACCAAACATTATCCAAACTTCATTAGACGCAAACTTCCCCTTTCATGAAACAAAAAACATATCTCTTATTTGGGCAGTAAAATAACTCCTCGCTTGGCAGATATTTTCAATAAAATGTTCTTCCCTTACTTGAAACTCTTACCTCTGATTTGAAGAAATGGGATTGAACGCAATTCTCTTGGATGAGTAGAGTGGCGATTCTAAAAATGAATATTATGCCTAGGCTGCTCAATCTATTCCAAACTCTTCCAAACTCCATTCCTGTCACAATCTTGAGAAAGGTGCAAAGGATTTTTAACAACTACATCTGGAAGGGTAAGCCCTCCAGAATTCATAGAAACATACTATACAGGCCTAAACACTCAGGGGGGTTAGCAGTCCCTGATGTCCTAAAATACTATCAGGCAGCTGTCCTGACCAAATTGTTGGATTGGCATAGACATACGCTCACCAAACAATGGGTTGGTCTGGAGCAGGCCTTAACACCATACTCTCTGACGGATCTGCCTTGGTCGTCTTATTCGCCAAAATCCCATTGATCATATTCAAACCTGGTACTCACCACACTAAAAGTATTCTCTAAGATACACAATCTGCCAGAATTCTCTCCCTGGCCCTCCCCTTTAATCCCTGTCATAGGCAATCCGGAATTTCCACAGTCCTGCTCAGGCACCTATCTCAAAAGATGGAGATTTAATGTTGCAAAACGGGCTAGAGACTGTTGTACCTCGGAAAGCTGGCTCTCGATAGATGAATTAACCACTTGCCGACCGCACACTCATACCGTGCGGCAGCAAAGTGGTAGCTGGAGGACCAGCGACGCAGATCTGCGTCGCCAGGTGCCTCCATTATTAATCGGGAAAGGCAGCTTCCTGTTAGATCACGGAGCGGGTCTCCATGAATAGCCTGCGAACCGCTGATCGCGTCTCGCAGACTAAATGTACACGTAGGAGACGTATTTCTCCTTTGTTTACATTGTACGGCACTGCTGCGCAGCAGCGCCGTAAGGCAGATCGGCGATCCCCGGCCAATCAGCGGCCGGGGATTGCCGCCATGTGACAGAGGACAGCCTGTCACTGGCTGCACAGGACGGATAGTGTCCTGTGCAGCCCCGATCACCGGGGGGGGGGAGCAGGTAGGAGAGGGAGGGGGGAATTTCGCCGCAGACGGGGGCTTTGAGGTGCCCCCCCCGCAACATGCCTGCAGACCGGAGCGATCAGACCCCCCCTGCACATCATCCCCATAGGGGGGAAAAAAGGGGGGCGATCTGATCGCTCTGCATGTAACATGATCTGTGCTGGGGGCTGCAGAGCTTACCCAGCACAGATCATAAAAAGTAGAGCTGGTCCTTAAGGGGGGGGGGGGGGGTAAAGGCTGGGTCCTCAAGTGGTTAAGATCTAAAACAAAAGAACCGAGACTAGATTGGTGGGGGTATACCCAATTCAGACACCTGTTTCATACTTTAGGTATGCATCCCACTAAACTGCAGACATTGACAGTATTAGAACATTTTCCCTACAAAGTCTCCACCCCACTACCTGCGACCTGGATCCTGGCCCAACTGGATCCTTAAAGGGAAGGTTCAGGGACTATCTGAAAAAAATAAAAATCCCCATCCACTTACCAGGGGCTTCCTCCAGCCCGTGGCAGGCAGGAGGTGCCCTCGGCGCCGCTCCGCAGGCTCCCGGTGGTCTCCGGTGGCGCGCCCGACCTGGCCAGGTCGGGCTCTTCTGCGCTCCAAGGCCTGGCACTTCTGCGTCCCACACCACCGCGCTGACGTCATCGGACGTCCTCCGGGCTGTCAGCCCTTCCCTTTAATGCAGTGTCCAGAGCTGATCAGGCCAGCACTTCACAAAATCACTCAGTGCTCCTTGCAAAGTGGACTTTTCCCAGAAGAACTAAAGAAAGCAATCATAAAACCCCTTTTGAAGAAACCATCACTAGATCCTGATTCTGTGACCAACCACAGACCTGTGGCGAACTTACCATTTCTATCAAAAGTTATCGAGAAAGCAGTCACCAACCAGCTAGAAGCCAGGCTTACAGATAACAACATCTTTGATACTTTTCAGTCAGGATTCAGGAAAAGGCACAGCACTGAAACGGCATTAGTCCGAGTAATGAATGATCTACTTACTGCAAGGGACAAGGGTGATTGCTCAGTTCTGATTCTTCTTGACTTGTCTGCAGCATTTGATACTGTGGTTCATGAAATACTTATTCAGCGACTGAAGAATTACTGTGGCCTAAAGGGTACTGTTCTCAGCTGGTTTCAGACCTTCCTATCTGGCAGGACACAGCAAGTATGTCTGGGCACACACTACTCTAATCCAGTGCCACTTGCCTATGGAGTTCCACAGGGTTCTGTACTATCACCATTACTCTTTGCAGTCTACATGCTCCCACTGGGCAAAATAATCCAGCACTATGGCCTAGGATACCATTGTTATGCAGATGACACACAAATGTATCTGTCCTTCAAGCCTGGGACCCAAGACCCATCAGCATCCAGAAATGCGTGTCTAGTGGATTTACAAAATTGGATGAACACCAGCTGGCGGAGGCTGAACTCTGACAAAACAGAGGTGTTGGGTGTAGGTGGTCCACACATGATGGATAAAGTTCAAAACGCTCACCACCTTAAACTAGCAATTGGGGGAAATGCCGTACAGTATAAAGACTCTGTGCGAAACCTTGGGTTAATTCTGGATGGAAATCTAAAACTCAGACAGCAGGTATCAGCTGTCGTCAAGTCTTCCTTCTTCTATCTAAGAAATATAGAGAAAATCAAGCACCTTATCCCAGTTGAAGACCTACCTACCCTGGTTCATGCATTTGTATCCTCCTGCCTAGACTACTGCAACGCCCTGTTCATTTGATCTACAGATAAGGTTCTGCACCCCTTACAATTAGTACAGAATGCTGCAGCCAGACTCCTAGCCAATGCCCCCCGCCGCTCACACATCACCCCAGTACTGCAAACTTTTCACTGGTTGCCAGGAAAATGAAGAATCAATTTTAAGATCTGCCTGTTGACATTTAAGGCTCTAAACCACATGGGACCCAAATACATAGCGGATCTATTGGAACTTTATGCCCCTCCACGCACCCTCCGCTCTGCCAACAAGATGAAGCTGGTTATTCCCAGGATACACTTAACATTTGGTGCCCGGGCCTTTTCCTATGCAGCCCCTACTCTATGGAACTCACTTCCACAATCAGTACGAGAGGCTCCTTCTCTGGACAGCTTTAAAAAAAGGCTAAAAACTCACCTCTTTTTCCTAGCCTTTGAGACTGCATAATGCAGGGTCACAGCACTTTGAGTCCCTAGGGAGAAAAGCGCTATAGAAATATTATTGCTACTGTTATTGTTATACTCCACGCTCACAACTCAAGATCTGAATTACATACCATATTTCAGAGAATGGGAAAAGGACTTGGGAATCTCCCTAACCTGTGCCCAGAAAACCAAAATCTGTACATATGCTCATAAGACATCTACTGCCTCTCGCATCCAGGAACTTAATTTGAAAATACTGGCTAGATGGTACTATACCCTTGTCAGACTAGCCAAAATATTCCCAGATAGGGATCCTGCCTGCTGGAGATGCAAAGTAGACAGAGGCTCATTGCTCCATATTCTCTGGAGCTGCCCCTCTCTGTCTTGCTGATGGAACAGAGTAGAACAATTGATAAAGGAAATGACCAACAGACCTCTGACATTTGACCCCCAGACATATTTACTCAATCTGAATAATTGGAGCATGAGAGCATACAAGGGCTCTGTGGTACGTCACATACTGAATGCCACAAAAACTGTTATTTTAAGAAAATGGGGTACTACTGACATCCCCACAATCCAGGAAGTAGTAAAAGAACTAGACCTGATTCATGATATGGAGCGATTTGTTTACGCCCTACAGGTCAGGGAGGAGAAATTCACTAAAATCTGGAGGATTTGGATAGTCTTTCGTTACTCAGAGGATTTTGCCCAGTTGATGAGATAAACACTTCCCATATTTATTTATTTATTTATTGTACTTATAAAGCGCCAGCATATTACGCAGCGCTGGACATTAGTTTAGGTTACAGACAATATTTAGGGGTGACATACAGCAAAATGACAATACATGAATACAAGAAAGACCAGATCATGCAGCACAGTATGAGTACAAGGTAATGCTTAGTCAGTCACTAGATGGGAGCATGGAGATTAGGCAAGTTAGGTTCACTCAGATGCCTAGCATGGGTTCACAGTAATGGAGGTGCATGATCAGGTAGGACACAAAAAGAGGAGGACCCTGCGCAAATGCTTACAATCTAGAGGGAGAGGTAAGGACACAAAAGGTAGGGGACCAGAGTTCAGCTGTGGGTTTGGAGCACTTGTGAGGGGTAGTAGGCCAGAGTGAAAAGGTGAGTTTTAAGGGGGTTTCTTGAAGATGTTGAAGGAGGGGGCTGCCCTAATGGGTGGAGGTAGGGAGTTCCATAGTGTTGGAGCAGCTCTTGAGAAGTCCTGGAGGCGTGCATGGGACTGGGTGATGCGGGGGGCGGTTAGGCGAAGTTCATTGGAAGAGCGGAGTGAGCGGCTAGGTGTGTACCTCTGAGTAAGATCGGAAATGTAGGTTGGACAGGTTTTGTGGACAGATTTGTAGGTCAGACACAGTATCTTGAATCTGATTCTGGACTGGATAGGAAGCCAGTGGAGGGATTCAAGGAGGGGAACCGCCGTCGTGGAGCGATGGGAGCAGTGGATAATTCTGGTTGCCGCATTCATGATGGACTGCAGTGGGGCTGTTCGGGTCATAGGGAGACCAGACAGCAGGGCATTGCAGTAATCAAGGCGGGAAATTGTGAGGGCATGGATGAGGAGTTTGGTGGTGGCAGAGGTCAGGAAAGGGCGAATCTTACAGATGTTATGAAGGTGGAAGTTGCAGGACTTTGTGAGGTTTTGGATGTGGTGAGTGGAGGAGAGTGCGGAGTCCAGGGCGACACCCAGACAGCGGTCTTGAGAGGTAGGGCGAATGGTAGTGTGGTTAACAGTGACATGCACATCTGGGAGGTTCGTGGATGGCCGGGGTGGGAAGATCATAAATTCCGTTTTGTCTAGATTTAGTTTCAGGAACCTAGCGGACATCCAGGAGGAGATGGCTGATAGGCAGGAGGAGACCTTGTCCATGGTAGTGGTGGATATGTCAGGGGTATGAAAGTAGATCTGGGTATCATCTGCATACAGATGATAGTAAAAACCCATGGAGGAGATAACTTTGCCAATGGAGGATGTGTATAGGGTGAACAGTAGGGGGCCAAGGACCGAACCTTTGGGGACTACTGCCGAGAGGTGATTGGGGGTGGAAGAGGACTCATTGAAGGCGGTCGTAAAGGAGCGGTTGGAGAGGTAGGCCAGGACAGGGCGAGATCGTGAATGCCCATGGACTGGAGGGACTGGAGGAGTAGGGGATGATCTACTGTGTCAAAAGCTGCTGAAAGGTCAAGGAGAAGGAGAATGGAGTATTTACCTTCAGCTTTAGCTAAGGCAAGGTCATTGACCACTTTGGTGAGAGCAGTTTCAGTTGAGTGGGCAGGCTGAAATCCAGATTGCAGTGGGTCTAGCAGTGAGTTGGCATTGAGGTACTGGGTCAGGCGTTTGTGAACCAGACGGTCAAGGAGTTTTGAGGCAAAGGGGAGGAGGGAGATAAGACGGTAGTTGGAGGGTAGCGAGGGGTCAAGGGAGGGTTTCTTGCACAGGGGCAGTACTGTGGCCTGCTTGAAGTCTGAGGGGAAGGTGCCTGTGGATAGGGAGAGGTTGAACAGGGTAGTGAGTGTCACAGGAGCCCTAGTGGTCAGACCGCAAAATGCCTTCCAAACGGTGCCAGCGCACGGATCGTGCGAACTCTGGTCGCAGTCAATGCGTAGGAACCATTGGGAATTGGCCGCAGACAAACCAGAAGGGAGCCTGTGAGGTACGGTAATTACAACTTTACACACTATTTCGGGGTATCTGCCACCACCTCTGTTTTCTGAGACAAGGGAACTCACTAACTGGCTATTTCTCGACCTGCAAATAAAATGGTTAAAACACGCTGTATTCTGTCTAGATATCAACAATAGTAGCGTCTCTTCAGAGACCTGAGTTCAGTTTCTGTGTATGCTGAATAATAGGGTAGCTGGAACAACAAATGACGATAGCGTCGGTTTATTGAAAGCAATATAAATAATTAATATATACAGACAATCATTAAAGTCAACAATTACTGAAACACTAATAGCCAGAATGAAATAAAAAAAAGGGAGAAAATACTTAGGGTTTGTGGAAATATGTCCGTTCTGGGAAAATCAGAAAGTTCTTGGTTCAGTAGCCAAGTCTAAATAAACCAGATGCCAGCATGTCCTCAAGCTGGCAAAGATGTAATTCAGGAAGATGTTCAAAGTGGAGGACTGAGGGCCCACCTGCCGGCCATGTGCTTTTGACGAAGCTGGTTTGGGGGTGTGGCAATGCCGGCCCCCTCTGAGTTACCCACCAATGACCGGTCATTCCCTCTGAGAGATTTTAGGGCTAAACTTATAAACTGCCGTAACTCATGAACGATACATGTCATTTTTAGGGGGATAACAGATTCATACTTGTCGGAAAATACAGAATAACATGACATCAGACATGGCTAGTGCAGCGGGTCAGGTTCCTGAGAAGATTCATACCTGGGTTGTAGGGGCCCCGGGCCCCTCTCGACTGGTATCAAGAGATTCAGCATGACCCTACGGATCCAATGATACCGCTCTCATAACTACCCAATTTACTTTATTCTGTAAATAGGCAAAAATTATATAATACATTCATTTCTTCCTGGTGAGGCTGCAGCCAGGCTGCCTGGTGTGAAGCTGTGACTAGCTTCCTGGGGTCTCCCTGTATGAAAAGGACCTTTTGGTTCCTTTAATTAACATCTGAATGTGAGTTTACACCTCTGGCTAACAAGTCACAGGCACCAGGCTTCATGAAAAAAACTCTGCTGCTCTTATGAAGACAGCCGAGACCCTCCAGGCTGGACTGCCTGGTATCCACAGACATGAGATTCTGATTTGGCAGCGCAACGGCAATCGAGGCAGGAAACCGATTGCGGTTGCGTTTTCGTTTCTCACGGCTGTTCCGTGACAGTGAGGACTGCACTATAAACTTCTGTTCACTTTGGCGTTGAGTCACTACTACAAAAACATGCCAAGTTGGTGATTAATGGGTAGATCTGGAAGACATGGACCCATCCAGTTGATTGTTTAATTGTTAGCTTTTAATTGGAAGTAAAATCTTAGAATTTCTGAAAACAAAATAATTGAGCCTTGGTCTAAACAAGTGTTCTGGGCAAAGTTATATAATTAATGTGGGTAGATACGCACTATTTCGATCCTTATTGCTACACTCGTTTTCTCTTTACTACCCAGCTTCCTATTGGTTGCCTAGCCACTCATGTTGGATCGCTATGTTAGAACTGAAAGTGACAACATAATAACCACGCTTAATTGATGTATTATTGTATACTGCAATTCTATGTCATTTCTTTTCTTACTGTTTGTATGACTAATGCAAACAGTAAGAAAATAAATAATCCAATAAAAGTATTTGGAAAAAAAAAAAGATATAGTCGCAACAAGATCACATACTAAACATGATGCTATGTGATTTTCTTGTGATTTTCCTGTTTTATATTTCTCTTTTTATAAACAAATAGGGCCTGTACACACTGGCTGCATTTTTTAAATCTTATGCGTTTTTAAATTGCAAGGTCTTTTGAAAAATCATGAAAATCGTGATGACCTGTGCACAGTGGTGCAATGCATTTTTTAAAAAACTTAATCAAAGTGACTGCTGTGCTTTTTAAGTGCTGCGATGAAAACAACACATTAAAAACCGCAATGAATGCGATTTTCATTTTGTGTTTTTTAGGTAAACAATCAGGAAACCAGGAAAAGATAGCCTTGGCAAAATCGCAATCACATCCCACATGTTCAAAAATCACAAGTAGAATTTTGATTAAAAAACACAATCGCATCACACTGTGTTTGAGATTGTTTGCCTATTTACAAGCAAGTTGGAAAAACATAAGCGCTGTTGCTGTGTGAAAAGAATAATCACATGAAAATTATTTTGAAACGCATAAAAAAACTGTTTTCTGTAAATAGAAAAATCATGTCAAAGCACATAACAAAATGCTTGGTGTAAATACAGAATATTACAATCTGCAGTGGAAAACAAGCTTTAAAACAAATCACTTTGTCATAATGTCTCAGTTTCATTTTGCATAGAGGTGATCATTTTTACTGAATAATCAAAAATGCCAGATGATCAGACAATCATAGTTAAATTGTTTTTACCCAAAAGCTTGTAAACTGACATGAAAATACAGTAAACTCGTATGAGTCTTTTTTTTTGTATCCTCTTATTTTTGTTAAAGTGAACCTTAACAGAACCTAAAAAAAATTCACTTACCTGGGTCCCCCTGCAGACGTCCTGTGCCCATGCCGTCACTCACTTGCTGTGGCTCAGTTACGTTTTGGCAGTGTGCATCCTCGATCGCACTCCCGACCCTGTGGCCATTTTGTGCCTGCGCAGTACACATACGTATGTAGTACGTGGCACACTGCTCGGCGACTGATCAGTCACCGAAAACTAAACTGAGCCGCGGCGGGGGACTGGACGATCGGTGAGTGACGGCGAGGGCACATGACGGCTGCAGGGGGCTGGTGGAAGGTTCCCTTAACGAAAGCACTTGTTTCTGAAGTAAATTGCATTTGGAGTATAAGAAACGCAATGCATTTGCATGTTGTTTTATATGCCCCGTGGACCAAATTGGAATGTTTCTACATATTTATGTACATTTCAATTTGTCTTTGTGAGTCTGTTCGCATTTGTATTTCTATTAAGAAGACAACAAGAAATGTGCAGGGATCATGTTTATGAATGTTTCATGCATTTCTTAATGTACATCCATTCACTATAATGGAAATGCAAAATGCGGTGCATTCGCATTTTGGTAAGAAATGATCATTATTATTATTCCTTTTTATTTCTATAGTGTCAAAATCTTCCATAGTGCTGTAAGTAGGACAAAACACATAGTGGGGGGAGCATAGATACCTGAGAAGAAACTATGTACAATCAGGGCATCCAGCAATATAAATACATACATTGTTGATTTGTGGTTTTAGATCACCTGGTTCATTTTCATATGATAAATTACAGCAGAATAAGAAAGACTAGGAGGAAGTCCCTCCAAGCTTACAATCCAGAGGGAAGCAGTTTGGAAACATTTAGAAAGGAGACACAAGGGTTAGCAGATACGGCACTAAATCTCTAATGCTACCTATTGCAAATTACCGGTATAGGCTTGTCTCAACAGGTGTGTTTTGTGAATACGTTTGAAGGTTTCCAAGCTTGGAGAATAATGGGCAGGCAGTGGCAAAGCATTCCAAAGGAGAGGTGATGCTCATGAGAAGTCCTGGATGCAGAAGTGAGAGCATTATTATTGGTTCCTATGGAAATAGGGCATGCCCTTGCGAAACACAAACTCATGCGCTTTCCAAAATGCATAAAATGTGTATAGTGGATTCAAGCCCTTGCTTGTGTATTACCTGATGAGTAACATCTTCGTTGTTTTCTATCCACCTTTCAGCACTATAGTCCTGGGATGTGAATGCCACCATAATTGCTATTGGAAACATAAATTAATAAATACAACTTGAATAATTCCACTTGTTTGTGAAGGAGAAAGGGATAATGATTGTACAGTATGTAACAATTGAAAAACTGTCACTTAGGCCTTATTCACACTTAGGGCGTTTTTGCTATTTTTTAAGCGCCGGCGATTTTCAAAATCGCCTTAAGGCTGCTTCCACACAGGGACGTTACAGGCGCACGTTAGTGCGCCTGTAACGCTCCCCCAACGCACAGCAATGTAACACAAGTGGGCTGTTCACACAGCCCACATTGCGTTACATGTAACGCTGCACGTTGTCGGGAAAGTGCAGCATGCTACGGCGTTAGAGCGGCTATAGCCGCGTTAGACTGTTTGCACATGCGCAGTGGGGGGCGGAGAGGAGGCGGGGAGAGCCAGCTACAGTAGCCACGCACATGGCTATTTAATATTCACTGCACTGGCGGCCGCTGATTGGCCGGCGGGACCACATGATGCGTAGTGTCTCGCTCCGCATCACGTGGTCCCGCCGGCCAATCAACGCCACTCTGGGAGACCTTATAGGGATAGAGCCGCATAACGCGGCTCACTCTACCGTCCTCTCTTGCAGCACCATACGATGCGTTAGGTGCACGTTATGCGACCTTAACGTGACACCTAATGCAAGGTCTTAGTCTGCAAGTAGCCTAAAAGCGCCTGTGCGATGATTCCTGACCAAAGCGATGCCTGTACCATTTTCAGGGTGATTCTGCTACAATGGAAGGCATAGGAAAAGTGCAAAATGCTCAAAAATTGCTGTACTGCGGCGATTGCGTTCGCATTTTAAGAATAAATACATTGTATTTATTCTTTTCTGGGTCAAAGAGTTCACTTCCTGACTTGCGTCAGGAAGTGAAAAAAGAAATCGCTCTGCAAAAGTGCTTTGAAAAAGCGCTTTACAAAAAATTGTAGCATGCAGGTAAGTGCCGGGAGGGGGGAAAAAAATCGCTCAAAAAATCGCAGAAGGCGTCCGTCAGTGATTTCGATTTTAGATGTGAACAAAGCCTAAATCATTATTATAATTAATAAAAATATAAAAGCACACAATATACTGTAGTTACAATGTCTGTAGCCACCATAATGCAGCTGTGTCCTTTCTATACATCTGTACTGAAAACCAGTGGGATTTTGTATACACCCAAAATTCAGTTCCTCAATAATTTATACTTTTGTTCCCAAATGTGCCTCGAGAAGCTAAACATCCTGTTTAATTCCACATGCAGTTTTTTGTCTGAGTATAAACATACTCTCCACCTTTGTGGTCTGTTAAAAAAAAAATGTTTATGTTGGTGGCCTTAGCTGAACTACACATTTAACTTTTTATAACATAGACATTTTTCACACAAGGGTAAAGTTCATGTAGAACATTGTTTCTCAACATTTCATTGGTATGTATCCCTTCTGAAAGCGTGTGCTCGCCCAGTACCCCCTGGTATGGTAAAGATTATCTCAAGTACCCCCTTGATCCAGGTACATGGTAATACATGGTAATCGTTTCTAAACAAATACTATTGCTTTTATTACCCAAAATACCAATTTGGTGTTTACATAGCATTTATCTTTTTTTTTTACTTCAAATTTGATATACTTAATTAAATAGATTAAGCTAAGTACCCGCTGGACCCATCAAAAGTACCGCCTGGGATATGTGTACCATATGTTGAGAAACTAGGAAGAAGCTTATAAAAATATAGGGATGAAACTACAAATTGATTGCATGGATCCCAGGGTACATGTAAAAGATACTCCTGGAAAAAAGGGCTCTGGATATTGCTGCTAGACAATATAATATCGGTAAAATAACCAATATTCTACTACTGAATTCTGATAGTAAAATATCGCTGCTGATGCCTAACCTTAACCCCCTCCCGCTGGTGCCTGAACCTTAACTCCCTTGGTGGTGTCTAACCCTTTGCCCCCCCCCCCCCCCCTTGTGGGTGCCTGACCCCTTTACAGTAAGATTTGTTTGTACGTTTTAGGATCCCTGTTATTGGCATGGATCTATATACAAATCATAGCAAGTTAGCAACTATACGTTAAACTTTGTGGATTTAATAGTAATTCTTACTATTTATAAATAACATTAATTTTAAGATAGTATTTCTGAAAATAATCTCCAATTTAATAGATATGTTGCAATATTTAGTAGTCTGAAAAAAAATCAGTAATAATACGAATAACTACTGTATGTCTATAGTACAGTAGAATTTTGTTATAGTAAACTATGATATAGTAAACCTATGGCTATAGTAAATTCAGTCTCCAGGTCCTGATCATGTACCTGTTTGAATATACAATGTATGACTAATTATAAAATTGGCGAGTTCCCTTGGAATTTACTATAAAATATTGTACTGTATTGACATATTTCATAATGAACTCTCTGGAAAAACAACATTCAAACTCAATGCACTTCAGTATGTGCTCCTGAGTTATTTTGAGAATTAAAGCTAATGGGAACCGCGTGTTTAACAAAGTAACAAGATACTTACCTAAGGAGAGGGAAGGCTCTGGGTTCTAATGATCCTTCCCTCTTCCCTCTCCTCTCCCGGTGCCCTCGGTGCAGCACTGTTCCCGGGAGCAGTATTTGACTAAATTGGTCAAATACTGCTCCTTCCGCCAGGCGAAGGTGACTTTGGAAAGTCTTCAGGAGCCTGAGCGAGCCCCCCTCTCGTATACTCGTGCAGTATGGAGCCCACCTGTCTTTGGGAGGACTCTTCTCCCAAAGACTTCTGAAGTCCCCCGCGGTGGGGGATTTAAATGGGGGGGCCAGTGCTGCACCATGGGCATCAGGAGAGGAGAGGGAAGGCCCATTAGGACCCAGAGCCTTCCTTCTCCTTAAGTAAGTATCTGACTTTTTATTTTAACAACGGTTCATATTGACTTTAAGCCACCTAAACAATAATTAGGCATTCAAATTAAATTGTACTCTCTTGAGAATACATTGTTCCTTTCAGTTCAGCTCTACACTATACATGACAAAGATTAATAGTAGAGAAGGGCCGAATCACAAATTTTCTCGAATCTGAATCCAGAACGGTTCTCTAATTTCTCTAACCTCTCACATCCTTTATATAAGAAATTATTTAGTCTGTGTTAGATTACCTATCTATATAGTGCCCTCCTAGATAGGCAATACTCCTGTCCCCCCTCAGTATGTAGTACCCCTTTACAATGAAGTATACATTACCCCTCCAGCATCTCAAGAGGCAGGTTTCTCTACATCATCCGCTTCTCAGACAGCTGGTCTCTTACTGGCAGCAGCTTGTAAGGCAGCAGGACTCAGAGCTCCGGCAGCAGCTTGTCAGGCGGCGGGACTCTGACCTCTGATACCAGCTTGTCAGGTGGCCAGACTCAGAGCTCCGGCAGCAGCTTGTCAGGCAGCAGGACTCAGAGCTTGGCAGCAGCTTGTCAGGTGGTCAGACGCAGAGCTCTGGCAGCAGCTTGTCAGGTGGCGGGACTCAGAGCTTAACAGCAGCTTGTCAGATGGCCAGGCTCAGAGCTCTGGCATCAGCTTGTCAGTGAGCGGGATTTAGAGCTCTGGCACCAGCTTGCCAGGTGGAGGGACTCAGAGCTCTGGCAGCAGCTTTTCAGGCAGCAGGACTCAGAGCTCTGGCACCAGCTTGCCGGGTGGCGGGACTCAGAGCTCTGGCAGCAGGTTGTCAGGCAGCCAGACTCAGAGCTCCGGCACCAGCTTGTCAGGCAGCAGGACTCAGAGCTTGGCAGCAGCTTGTCGGGTGGCGGGACTCAGAGCTCCGGCACCAGCTTGTCAGGCAGCAGGATATAGAGCTCTGGCATCAGCTTGTCAGGTGGCGGGACTCAGAGCTCTGGCAGCAGCTTCTCAGGCAGCAGGACCCGAAGCTCTGGCACCAGCTTGTCAGGTGACGTGACTCAGAGCTCCAGCAGGAGCTTGTCAGGCAGCGGGACCCAGAGCCCTGGCAGCAGCTTGTCTGGTGACGGGTCTTATAGTAGTCATTAAACTCCCCAGCATAGGTAGCCATAAAGCCCTCCCCCTAGTATAGGTAGCCAGAAAGCACCCCGCCCCCCTCAGAATAGGTAGCCAGAGAGCCCTCCAGTATAGGTAGGCAGAGAGCCCCCAGTGCTGGTAGCCAATGAGACCCCCAGTATACTGTAGGTAAACAGTATATTAAAGACGCAGGACCAGTTCTAGACTTTCTGCTGCCTGAAGCAAACTTTGGGGGATGTTTTGTGTATATTTTACGGCCAGAACTAGAAGTCTGGACACTTCGGGTTCTGGCCGGCCAAAATGTGAAGTGGCCAGGTACCTGCGGCCAATGTTAGAAATGAAATGATTCCTGATTACTAGCTTTGGCGATCAGCGCAGCGCTCCCGTCCCCGGCGCCGTGTCCTCTTTCCCTCCTCGCGCTCCTCCACGGGCGGCCAATGTCAACAATTAACGTATTCCCCTCTGACAGCCGGGGACTCACATGACTCAAGAGTCGTTCGTGGCTGCAGGAAAGCAGTGCAGGACTGCTGCAGACATTGTTTCTGCCAGCACCCGCTCTGCAGGAATTAACAGAACGAATCCCTGAGCCAGAGCGGAGAAATCCGTTTATTTCTGACATTGGCCACCCGTGGCAGGATCAAGACAGCGAGGAGAGGAGCCAGAGCCACCAAGAATAATTTCATTTCTTACATGGGCCTCAGGTACCCAGCCACTTCGCATTTTGACCAGCAAGAACCCGAAGTGGACAGACTTCGGGTTCTGGCCGTTACATATACAAAACTCCCATTGCACAGCATTTGTAGTACAAACTGTAGGATGACAGTATCAAAGCCTGCTGATAATCACTGTATTATTCCTTTCAGCGGCTTCCTTTACCTGGTCGGGCACATGCATGAAGGTGCATCTGAGCATGGCCATTGCCTCCTAAGACGTGACATTTGAGAGGTTTTGCTGCCAGTAAAAGCTGCAGTATGTCAGACATGACGCGCAGTGTTGCTAAACGCTGCATGTCATTGCAATTAAAAGATGCTTGTGGCGGGCAGCTGCAGAGCTGAACTGCTTGGTAAGTGCATAGTTCCACCTACCGTGGAAAGAGACCATCCAAAAGTGAGCGCATACTCAAATGCTCCCATTCAGCCTACTATACTAAGGCAATAAACTGGAAAGTCCCGTGGCAACAATTAAGCTCCAGTGCTTTGTGTGGATATTGTTCACTGCAAAGGGACAGGTGACACTCCTGCTGTAGTGTGAGGATCTTGCAGTGATTTGTCTGTATTTGGAAGGCTTGTGCCCTACAAAACGTTATTGCGCATTCTGATTTTCAAAATGAAGTCAGAAGAGTATCCTTTATAACTTTCATTTCCAGCTTCCTTTAACGCAGTTTCCCAAATCTGTCCTTAACGAGACACTGAAGCAAAAAAAAAAATATGATATAGTGAATTGGTTGTGTACTATGAATAATTACTAGAAGATTAGCAATAAAGAAAATATTCTCATACTTTTATTTTCAGGTATATAGTGTTTTTTCTAACATTGCATCATTCTATAATATGTGCAGATTACACAACACTCAGCATTCAAAATGAGTCTTTCAGAGCAGTCTGTGAAGTAATGACCTCTCCTCTAGCAGAGGAAAAGTAAATAGTCCAGGAACAGTTGAGATAATAAAAGTCAGATAACAGCCCTCTCCAAGACTAACTTAGTCGGTGAGCTTAATGGCTTGTTTGCATAGAGATAACAACTGGAGTTTCTCAACTCTTCCTGTACTGGAAACAATTACACTGATGTATCTGATCTTAATGTTTTATTTCTTAGCTGTGCTACACATACAAATCATAATATCATCTTTTTTTTTTCGCTTCAGTGTCTCTTTAAGTCCCAATAACAGTGCATGCTTTGCAGGTAACCTCAAATCAGTCCAGCAGATCTAATTAGAGTCTTAGCAATGTGATTAAACTACCTGTGTGGATATCAAAAAATGTGCACTGTACATGGGACCTGAGGAGAAAACTTACAATTTAATGTATAGATCAAAACAATCCGTATCTGAACAGATATTTTTACCGCAGCA